>NC_092208.1:90035408-90038510 GCF_043381705.1 Parasteatoda tepidariorum
TATATATATATAACAAAGAAAAAACAAACAAGTTTAAAAGATAAAACAAAGAAAAATTATAGACATTTGAAAAAAAAAGGGGGGAAATAATAAGTAAAAAAATAACAAACAACAGTTTAAAAAAAAGGATGCGTTTTTTATTTATATATATAGAGAGAGAGAGAGAGGGAGAGAAAATTTTCAAGCTTTAAGCTTATTCGCGTGCTTTTCTAAGAAATTTTACTTATAAAACAAGTTATTCAGTTAAATAAAATCAAAATGTTTTAGACTGAATTAAAAAAAAGAAAAGATAAAGATAAAGTCATGTTTGAAAAAAAAAGAGAAGAAAATAATAATAACAAAAGAATTCCTAAATAGGGACTTCCGAAATCTCGGAAAGAAAATCCCAGACGAATACTAAATGGAAAAGTAATGCATATTTCTACCTCATCATCATCATCAAAATCAGAACTACCACCCCCGCACCCCCCATCGCCTCCGGAAGTCATTCGCTATTATCGAAAAAACAGACGACCGATCCCTAAAAGACAAACGATAACAGCATAAAAGAGAATGGGCAAAGACTGGGGGGAAAGGAATGATACAGCACTATAAAAAAGTTTAAAAGAAAAAAAATGCTCAGAAAAAGACGTCATTTTAAATCGTCCGTTTCTTTCGATATCATTAACGTCGTCACCCCTCCACCCCTTCCCCAAGCGTTCCAAATGTAAATGCTCCATTAGACATCCACTAGATGTGTGTGCGCACCTCCTCAAATCTAAAACCCAAATATTAATTCTCGCCTCCAAACGATAAACGAAGAGAAGCGAGGTGTTGTAAACAAAGAATTTCAGTAAAGGCGGCTATCAAAGAGTTTGAATTCATTAGTGGGGGGAGTTTGGAGAAGCTCCCGGCGATGCAGCCGCTTCTCCTCTCCTACCGCAGACGATTTTCTGCCATAAGAACCCCCACCCGCCCCACCACCACAATTCTGAAAGATTAAATTCAACCAACTCATTTACATAGGGCCGTTCCTCCTTATTTCGCAGAATGAAAAACCCATAAAGTTTTTAATGCGCTTTCGCGACTCGGTGATTACGGTCGGACTGAAAAGCGATGAAAATCTCACGCTAATTATTAATTATTCACTCGAGTGATATTTATCACTGAATCATCATTTTATTCTGTAGGGTGTTCCGAAAGCAGCATTAGCGCAAAGGTTTTTATTCATTTGACATTTTGAGCATTTATGTTGTTTTTTTTGGCAATTTTTTAGTAATATTTTATTCACTTACTTATAATTACTATTATTTATTTATTGACGCAAACTGGCTACGTGTTTTTATTCATTTAACCTTTTAAGTATTTATGTTCTTTTCTGCAATTTTTTAGTAATAGTTTTATTTATTTATACATAACTACCATAATTAATATTTTATTTATTAATTTTGATTATTTTATTTATTAATTAATATTGTTTATTTATTTTAGAATTTATTTATTTATTTCAGTTTCCCGTTAATTATGTCCAAGTCATGTTTTACCCATTTGAAAATCTAATAAAATAAAAAAAAATTTCAACAATTTTTGTTCTCGCTTTTATAATATTTTTCACTATTTTCGTCAATATATTTCTCATTAGTATTTAATTAGCATAATGAGTAATGTATTATTTATAGTATTAATTATTTAGTATTATTAAGTTAGTTAATAGAGTAGAGTTCAAATATTACGAAAGCATATTTTTGTCCCTTTGTCAGCAAAAAATCCCTTTAAAGACATTTGTATGACTCTCACTGGTCTTCAGAATTTGATCATTACGAAAAGATGTAACTTTGCATGAAACCAAATTTATGATTTTTTCATTTCATAATTTCTTCAACTTTTTCTCTCCCCAAAATTCATTTTTTTTTTGTTTGCTTTGCATTTAAAAATGAAATTAAAACATGTAGTTTAGTGTCATTGTAGCGTAAGCATTGCTCATTCCCCTCATTGTCGGCAAAAATAAGATTATATAATATTTAAACGGCCTATTTATTTATTATTGTACCCATGTTCCTGTTCTACCTATATCCACTTGAAAAATTCCGGTAAAAAAATGCTTTCCCCCCACTTATAATTTTATTTCTCCCCTTTTTATTTTTTATATTATTATTATATTTTTGGTAATGTGTTTCATTTATTTTATCATAACGTTTAATTATTATTGTCATTATCATTATTATATATTTTATTTATTTTAATTTGTCTTAAATCATCTTCTATCTATTCTTTATTCCCTTAAGTTTGATGATTTTTTTTCTCCTCTTTAATTTGAAATCATTATTTATAATTTCATTCTTCCAAATCTTTTACTTTTTTTTTTATTCTGTACATAGAGCAAAGTTACTTCGTTAGCTAAATTTCAAGTATGCGAAAGAAACGTGAAAATGTTTAAAAAAAAAAAAAAGTATATTCGACGAACTATGAAACAAACTTAGGCTCTTAAATTGGCACTAAGTTACATTTCATGTTTTAAAGATTTAAGACGCCTTATAAGTTAAGTTTAAGACAAAAAAAAAAATTTTTTTTTTGCATAATAATAGAAAAAAATATTCCAAATTCATACTTCTTTGTTATGGATGAGTTAAAAAATAAAATTTTTTATTGATAGCGCTAAAGGCGGCGAGTGCAAGTGCAGGTTGATATGCATCACAACGCTACTACTGGCAGCTATTATGATTTCAAGTATATTTTTAAACTCCTTTAATTTTCATGAAGAAAAAAAAAACATAGTCACAGTGGTAGATGGATCTTGAATTAGAATTAAGTTCCCGATTGATTGCATTCATGCATACTTAATCGAGCTTAGCCTCAAAATTGTAATTATTATTTAAAAAAAATTTTTCTTGAAAATGGAAAAATGAAATAATTTTTTCATTAGTTTTACTTTTTTAGAAATAAAGTTTCATGAAAATTTACTTAATAAAATTCTAATGCAGAACTTCCTGTTTAGGGACAGTTCAAATGCTGCTTAAGTATCTAAGGAAGGAGAAGTTTCTGTCATTTGTTTAATTTTGCGGACAAGGGGGATACCTTGCCCCCATTTTTTTTTTTTTTTTTTTTTTTTTATAGGGTGGAATG
>NC_092208.1:90038967-90046107 GCF_043381705.1 Parasteatoda tepidariorum
AAAAAAAAAAAAAAAAAAAAAAAAAAAAAAAAAAAAAAAAAAAAAAAAAAAAAAAAAAAAAAAAAATTATTGCACAACAATAGAAAAAAATATTCCAAATTCATACTTCTTTGTTTTGGATGAGTTAAAAAATAAATTTTTTTATTGATAGCGCTAAAGGCGGCGAGTGCAAGTGCAGGTTGGTATGCATCACAACGCAACTACTAGCAGCTATTATGGTTTTAAGTATATTTCTAAACTCCTTTAATTTTCATGAAGAAAAAAAAAACATAGTCACAGTGGTAGATGGATCTTGAATTAGAATTAAGTTCCCGATTGATTGCATTCATGCATACTTAATCAAGCTTAGCCTCAAAATTGTAATTATTATTTAAAAAAAAAATTTCTTGAAAATGGAAAAATGAAATAATTTTTTCATTAGTTTTACTTTTGTAGAAATAAAGTTTCATGAAAATTTATTTAATAAAATTATAATGCAGAACTTCTTGTTTAGGGACAGTTCAAATGCTGCTTAAGTATCTAAGGAAGGGGAAGTTTTTGTCATTTGTTTAATTTTGCGGACAAGAGGGATACCTTGCCCCCATTTTTTTCTTCTTTTTTTTTGAATAGAAAAAAAAAATCAACGTAAGAAAACAAAACTTGAAATAATTGTTAAATAATTGTAAAATAATTGTAAGAAAAGTTAAAGTAATTGTAAATTTGGTATATATAGCTAAGTTAAAATAATTGTGAGTTTCTTCTGCTCGAGTGAATTCCGCACTCGGCTTGCACCGACCACAGTGCTGACGTAAAATATTCTCAGTGGTAGACCGGTCCCCTTGCTGTCAGGCAAACCGTGAGAGGTTCTCGTGGTTTTCCTCTCCATGTAAAGCAAATGTGGGTTCGCTCCATCAAGAAAGGTCCTTGACGATGGTAAATGTCTCCAATATTTGATCCAGGAGTGTCCTCGTCTTCTGTATTGAGTTCAAAATGACAAAGCTTCGAAGTTGAACATTAGTAGTCATAAACTGAGAAGCGAATCAGTTCGACGGTTATAAAATATGACAGAAAAGTATACTGGGGAAGCCGCAATAGCGCCAAATCTAGAGAGCTTTTCAAGCAAATAAAAGAAAAAAAAATTGCACAAAATAGTAATCCGTTTATCCAAAGGTAATTCCATATTAAAAATAATTTTTACTAAGTATTTATTATTATTTATCTAATATTAGTAAAAAATTGAATATATTCAAAACTTGAACACTATACAAAATTCAAAATTTGACCGAAATGATCGAATAGTTTTTGAATAATCAAATAGCGCAGTAGTGGAAAGGTTAGTAATTTTTACAAACTCATTACAAATATAAAATTTAATTTTTACCATTGAGAGCGGTGACTTGGAAACTTAATCGTAATTTCGGACTCTTTGTAATATGACATTAATCAAGCTTTTACTGCATGTATTACTGAAAGGAAGCTACAGTGATGTATGTTTACGGAAATTAACGGATTCCCTGTTTCTCACGAGTTATTTCGGGTTTCTATAATTGCTATCAATTATCATCCCGAATAATTGCTATCAATTATCATCCCGATTAATTGCTATCAATTATCATCCGGCTCAGTAGAAATTGTCAGAATGATTTGCTTTTATTTGGCGGAAGAAAAAAAATTTGTTCCACATGGGTTGACAATTATACACTGTTTGCAAGTTAAGAAAAAACCATTATCCCTATGGAGAGAGCCTGTTCGCATCTAAGCGCAAGACAAATGGATGCCCACGTATAGCAACGTCACCAACTCTTGAAACGATTTTGACTTGTTTTTTTATTAACAATAATTATCAATTAACAAGTAATAAAAGTTCATAAATATTTTATCCAAAACTCGTAACATATATTCGTCTGTCTGCTCGCATTTAAAGAGACTGATGAAAGAATATTAAATATTGTTTCTTGCAGAAGATTGTCTTCTACAGCGAAACAAAAGTAAAAATATTCTTTATCTCGCTTTTGATTTGTTAAGAGCATAACGGCGCATTTTACTGGTTCAATCGAAGCCAATGCTCTTGCTGCATCATATAGCTGTTTCTTTTTCAAGAGCGAATGTTCTCCTTGTTAATCGACATATATCACCATGTCTAGGATTCCACGTCTAGGACTACCAAGCTATAACCTTTTTTCTTTACTAATAATTCTATTATATATATGGTTAAAGTTAGCACGAATTAAATTTCTGTCTGACGTGTTTAACTTTTAAAAGCTTTTTGTTTTGAAAGCATGTTTGTATAATCTGATAAAGAAAAAGGAAACTATGTATATACAGTCGCGGATGGTTACTTAAATCCTATACCGCACATTGTTTTCTTTTCTTAATTTGCAACGGATTTTTTTTTTCAAGTGAAGTCTTCTCAGACAGATTTATGTAAAAAAATTAAGAATTCAATTTAACTTTTATCATACAGAAAATTACAGGTTTCGATCAAAGATAACATTAGTAACTGCCATTTTAAGCAATAAACATACTTCTAGAAATACCTCTCCGTATCAGAAAGATTTAAAATTTATATTTTGTGATGCGTTTCAGTACATTATTTTTACTAACAATAAAATATAAAAATATAATGATTTTTTGTAGAATTTTTTTTTCAATAAAGTTCGTAAGAAAAGCGTAGGTAAATGAAGGCGGTTATTTTCTAAATATCTTAACGAGCAGAGAGATCGATTATTAAAGCCGTGAGTTTCTTAATTCTTAAATGAGAAGCTTATCAGACATTAGGGGGCCAAAGGCATCATCAGGCTCTGAAAGAAACGCTGATAAAAGGAGGGAAATTCCGCTATTTATCTGCAACAAGCCCCTGTTTTTGTTGCCCAGGAATTATCGACAAAAGATATGTTGGGACAATTTTATTGAAGACTGGATGTTAATCTTCTCCTCTACTAATGTCTTTCTACATTAAAGCCTTGATTACGTTCTCAAAAGATTGACAATTTAATGTTACCATTTTATTACTATCAACTAGTTTTCGTGTCTGTGCGGAAAGTATCTTTCAATCCAAATTTCGACCACTTTACAACTAGCTAGAGCATGCTAATCTCCGCTAGTTCCGCATCTGCTGACAATGCAAGTTTCCTGACTGCTACAAGTAAAATGTATCTGATTTCTTCGCTAAATTTTATTGCTATACTAAATGTATTGTCATTTTAGCACTCAATCAAAATGTGTCGTCGTTTTAATGCTTTATCGAATGAAGGACGTTTTATAGCTAAATCGAATTTATCATCATCATCAGCACTGGCACGACAGCCCTTTGTGAGCCTGGGCCTTCCTCAGAAGCTTTTCCCATTCTGCCCTTCTCCCAGCTGTTTCCAGTTCTTTACTTTTAGGATGGCAAAATCCTTATCTACACAGTCCTTCCATCTCTTTCTTCTCATCTTCCTCTTGGTCTTTTATTGGAGGGGGTTGCATTAAAGACTCTCAATGCTGTTCGTTCTGGGCTCATTCTCACTACATGCCCGGCCCATCTCATTCTACTTAATTTAATAGATTTAATGATATCATCGCCATCAAAGATCCTATATATTTCAAAATTATATCTTTTCCTCCAGTTGTCGTTATCGAGTATAGGGCCAAAGATGGTTCGTAGGACCTTCCTTTCGAAGGTTGCTAATAACTTTTCTTCCCTTTTTGTTAAAGTCCATGTCTCTGAAGCATAAGTCAAAACTGACTTGATTAATACCTTATAAAGTAAGATCTTAGTCTTTCTTTTTATTAAGTGAGATTTCAATAATGATCTTAAACCATAGAAGCAGCGATTGGCTGCGATTATTCTTTTTCTAATTTCAGGATTGATGTCATTGATTGATTGAATTTATAGTCATTTGATATAACCGACTGCGTTTTCGACTTACTACACTGATCAAATCTTAAATCCACCTCTGAGCCTGATGGATATCTAAGTTTCAGTCGTTTTCCAACCATTTTGCAGAGAATTCATTATCAAAAGAAATTCTCGTCAAATAAAATTTTGACCCTATCTTGATAATCTAATATGTTTACTGTCAACATAAATTTCAGTACTTTCCTAACCGTTTGGAGCAGAATTTGTTACTATGGTTTTACCAATGGGTATTGAGCGCCAATAGAAATTTTAACCTCTGTCAAACTAACTAGATTGCTCAAATTTTAATTCGAGTTCTGTTCTGAATTACAATGAACGCTTCAATTGTTTTCTGAAGTAAATTAATTTAAGAAAATATATTTATTGTCCAATCACTTACCGACATAAACGAACTAAAGGACACACACACAAAAGAAAATTTTTTTTTAAAATTACGTTTTTCAAGTTGACATTATATGAGAAACTATCTTCTTATTATAAGATCTTAGACAAAAAATGCCGTGCGTATCACTTTTTTTAATAAACTTCTATCACCACCGGAAACTCCTCTCCCCCACTTCTTTCGAATTTTCATTATTATTAAATTACACTTTCCAATAAAATACTTACGTGTTAGAAATTCAAATATCTTTCTCCGGTTCATTGTGTTAGCCCTAGAGTGAAGGGAAGCTACCCTCCTTAAATGCGCTTTTCTTGTTTCCATAGCAGCAGACGATCTCAGACCTTGTGACGGGGGGGGGTGTTCTTACCGTAGACAAACTATATGACTTTAATATGAACCATGGTGGCTCAGGAGATGCAGCGTTCGCCTTCCAATGAGGTAAGTGGGTTTGAATCCCAGCGATGGCTGGTCGATACGAATCCCGCATCCGGCTTGCACCGACCACAGTGGTGACGTGAAATATTCTCAGTGGTAGAGTCCCCTTGCCGTCAGTCTCACCGTTGGAGGTTCTCGTGGTTTACCTCTCCATGCAACGCAAATGCGGGTGAGTTTAATCATAAAGTCCTCCTAAAAGGCAAAATTTCTCCCAATACATAATCCAGGAATTCCCTTGTCTTCTGGATTGAGTTCACAATTACAAGGCTATGGAGTTGAACGTTAGCTGTTGTAATCCCAAAATATTAGGTCGGCTGTTCAACGACGATTATAATTATAATATTACTTGAATAGTGGTAAATATTTTTTTAAAAATGTATTTTGGGGGAGGGGAATCAAAAGAATTATTTTTTATAAAGTTCTAAGAAAATAAGTTTTTTTTTTTAAATTTAAAAAGTACTTTTTATTTTCCAATTTTTTTTTTAGTTCTAGTTTGATTTCGAAAAGAGTAAATTTGGCAGCCCTTTGAAAGTTTTTTCACATCACCCCCATGATTTTTATGACTTTAATTGTGCGTGCTATACATCATATACTGTCTCTTTTTTTTCCCTTTCAAATATTAGCCCAAAGGAAAATTAAATTTCAAAAGTTTGCATTTCATCATTT
Organism: Parasteatoda tepidariorum; assembly: GCF_043381705.1. Taxonomy (NCBI): domain Eukaryota; kingdom Metazoa; phylum Arthropoda; class Arachnida; order Araneae; family Theridiidae; genus Parasteatoda; species Parasteatoda tepidariorum. The sequence continues at coordinate 90,044,331 of NC_092208.1, forward strand.
CACAAGAATGTTTGTATTTATATTAAACTTCTGTAAAATAATTCAGAATCCTAAATTAAGTTATATAAGTTATCAAAACTAAAAAAAGAAAAATATTAAAAGATTGTATGTACATTGATGATGTATGTACAATCGATGTACATTGATGATTTCTCGAGGAAATCATCCCTCTTTAGTTCGCATATAAAATCTGCGATTTCTTTAAAGACGGAATCTGCATCGCTAAACATTAAATTTAGGTCTTTAAGATGATTGGATTACCGCATACAAAATGTGAGACTTTTTTAGTCAATGCTATTACCGATTATAAAATAAGAGGCTTTTTTTTTAAAGTAGCTAAACTACCATTTGCTAAACGTTCACATATTTCCTTTTTTGTATGAAGCTACACATTTACGTGTTTAGGATTATTCATAATCTTTGCATGTTCCGTTTTAAATATCCCACATACACATTTTTGGAAGACTTGCTAAAAATTAAAGGAACGACGTTGACACATCAGAAAATTAGTATTTGAGGAAGAAATAAATGAAAATAAAAAACAGTTTGATGTCCCGATGGAACTTCGGTTGCGTTTTTAATAATCGTCTCCTTTCAACTCCTCTAAATGTCCTCCGATAATCAAACAGGTTTTAATGATTTAAGTTCCGCCTTCCATAGTAGACATTTGTTAAAATTGCATCGTTTCTGTTTTTTTTTTCGCTTGAATATTAATTTGCTGCCCCTAATGTGTTTACTTTATTTTTACATCATTTTTGACAAGAGTTCAAAAATATATATTAAGGGCAGCTATTACGGGACACCGTGCAACGAAGAAAGTGTTCATGAGTCACTCCTTTTTTGAGAAACATTGCAGGAAAGGAATATTTTTTTAATCATAAGTCTAACTATTGATTCTACTGTTCTATTGCTGGAACGTCTTTTCCATTTAAAATTATACGAGAGCTGTTTTTAAGTAAGGGCCGTTTGAAAATAAAAACCAAACGTTTCTCTCTCTCTTTTTTTTTTCAAAATAGTTGTTAAGTTTGCTTAAACACTAATCATACCTTACAGCTAGATTTAGAAAACAAACTTGCCGCCTGTTACGATAACCAAGAGGTCACGTTTTTTCACATGTTTGTCACCGCTGTACTGGTTCCCACCAAAATGATGTTTGAAACATCGGAAAAGCTGAAAATCACTTAGCGCTAGGTCTGGGCTGTAAGGAGGGGTGGTTCAAAACTTCCCAGCCAAAACAGTCCAATAAAGCTAGGGACTGAACTGTGGAGAGAGTCATTGCATAGAGTAGCAAAATTTTCTGTCAGCATGCCTGTAGGAAGCTTCGTTAACTTCACAAATCTACCGGTGCAGCAGACAGGTTTTTCACCTTCTAAAAACGTATCACTCACCGTGCCTCATACGCGACGGGCGATTTGTTAAACATGAACATTTTGAAGATACAGAGCTGACAGTACAGGTTACCTACACAGCTGCAACTGAGAGCAGTTGTACCCAAGGCATGTAAAGATACGACGCAACCACTCGTTGCGACGCACACATCAGTATTTAGAGTACACAACAAAACGACCCTTACGTAAAAAACAGCCCTCGTATATCATTATTTCACATCAGGCAAGAGAAAAGAAATTTGAAGAGGACTGAAACCTTATCTTTCTCCGATAAATCTTCCTTTTTTCAATTAATAAAGCACGATTAAAAAAGAGCTGCTTTGAAATGCTTATGCATGGATTGCTAAGTCCTTTTTATCAAAACACGTATATATATATATATAAATATA
>NC_092208.1:90046541-90052226 GCF_043381705.1 Parasteatoda tepidariorum
GTGCCGATAACCGTTCACCCCATATATATAAATAATTTAAAATTATAGTTTTTCTTCAAGTGCAGAGTAAAGCGCTTAAATTGAATTGTGGCATTCTATTTTTCTTGACTGCGAAAAACACCGTTTAATAACGACCACACTATGTGTTTAACACTAAACTTTTAAAAATAAAAAAAATCTACCGTCTAACAAGATTCCGTATACCATCCATTGATTCTTTTCCGTCTAAAGTTTAAATCAAAATAAAGAGGGCATGACTGCTTTCGAGATTAACACAACCCCCCAACATGAATGGACTGCCAAAACTTCAAACAAGCCCCTGTGACGACCACGAAAAAGTCGCTGGGAATCCCCATTAATATTTATTAGATATTTAAAGAAAACTTCGCTTAACACCTCTTGAAAGCGTGGAAACAGGCCGTGTTTGCTTCTGTCCTTTTCACTACCAACTCCAACACCTTGAGTAAGTCACTTACCAAAAACCGTCATCAATTTTAAATCCTTGAAATTCGATGAAAAGCCCCTCTTCAAGAAAGAGGGGTTGGGGGGAGGTAATCTGAAATTCAAGTTTCCCGAGGGCGGTCCCAGGGCGGCGTCTACCTGTAAAACGTGCGAAAGAATTCCTTTTCTATGTTTGGCCTTCCTCTGCAGATCATGAATGCTCTGCCGCTCTTTTTAACTTCAGAGCCATTACGGAGATAATATTTGGTGTGTCAACAGCCACTCGCCTGATATCTATTTTTTGAGTTAAAATATCATTTCCTCGATATCTTTAAAAAGATAGAAAAATTAAATTCGTTTTCTCGCCCGCTCACGATTTACAATGCCTCTGAACTCGATTGTGGTTATGCTTATAGGGATTGCCGACGATAAACTGTGTTCAATCCTGAAGAAAAAACATTTTTTTTATTTATTCTTAAATACAGTCAGTTCGACATTTTTCAGAAACTCTCGATGCCGTGTCAAACAAGGAGAGGACTTTTTGTGTGTGTGTATGGAAACTACATAATTTTGAAATATATCTTTACTGGATGTTTGGCTATTGACGCTTTCTTAGCATCTATCTATCTATCTATCTATCTATCTATCTATCTATCTATCTATATTTTAAATAACGGCAGGCACTGAACTTTCCGTTCTTCGCCCTAGAAGATGCCGGAATTGTTACTCATTTAGCGTTACCCAGTGGGCACCTGTGAACCAGAGTCACGGAGGCGACCAACGTTACCCACGCCATACTGCCACAAACCCGTTCATAGGGTGGGCCACATTCGCTCATTCACACAACAGAAGACAACACAGAGAGAGATGCATCCATGCCCAGAGCGGGATTCGAACCCGCGGCCATTGGCTCCGCAGTCTCACACGCTAACCACTCGGCCACCTGGCCGGCTCACCGGCGAATATTAACAATCACCTAGTCGCTATGGTGAATTTTCGAAATATTTGTTATATCCGAATTGATATTAATTTATTCGTTGATATTATTATATTGATTCGATTTTTTAATATCCACTGAGGATCGATGAAGAGAAACATGTTTTTTGACTTAAACAAATTAATAGACGCATATCTACAGATTAGAAAATAATAAAATCAGCTAAATGTTTTAAAAACTACTGTAATTAAGTGGTCTTAAACGTAGAAACTGATTCATTTTGTCACATCTAAATCAGAAACGCTGGATTTCTATCTACACAAAAAATACAGCTTACTTTTTTTTTCAAAAGAGATGTGTGCCCTGCGTTTTTCCTTTTAACTGTGACAAAATCGAATTGTTTTTTCCCCATAAGTCCACCTGAAAACTGCAGTTTTTAAAAATTTTCTTTTATTTACATTTTTTTTTAGGTGAAGTTTTTATCCACATGTGAACGAAACAAACTCTATAGCAGTTACTTGCTTCAAGTATTTCATTTAATCTTAATGCGAAATCTTTATGCCACAATTAAATTGAAATGTGAAGGGGAGAAGAAATACTTCTTGTTTTCATTTCATATCTTAACACCGTATAAATCCGATTTTCAGGATATTGATAGAATATTGGCGGGAGTAATGAGTGCCAAAGATTCCTCAAGTGTCCTCAAAGACAACAACGACGTCGCCAACCGTGCACAGCCTGCATTAGAAATCTAACTACTGTTTTCACAGTCTTTGGCTAATAAAATCAAGATCTCTACCTAAACCCTTTCACTCCTAATTCAATGAATTCTAGCGTTCGAATTCCCCCCTCCACCCCCAGTTATTTTAAAAGCCACCCTGGCAAACGACATTTGGACAGGAGGTACCTTAAAATATGCATGGGGAATTCGTAGCAAAACAAAAGTGTGCCTGAGGCCTTTTAAAAGGCACGAGGCTGGTTAAAGCGGGGGAGGGGGGTGCTCCAAGTAGAAAAGAAAACAGAGAAAACTTTTCACCAATACCTCAATGTTCGAAAAGAATAATGTTCCTTGTAAAAACTTTGTTCTGCGTGTGTTCCTTTTCAATGCTATCTGTCTTGGTACAGACACCGCCATGTTGTATTCATTTTGTTTGTATAAGGTTTGTGTGGCACATTTTGCATGCCGTGTTTTTTCAATTTCTTTCTTTCCTTTCATGGGAATTCAAATAATACAATTAAATTATCCTCTCTCTCTCTCTCCTTTGCTTCAGGGGCGAAGAAGGAAAAAAAAGTTCTTCTATCCTAAAAATCTTTCTCTGATTTTTATTTCTCTCCCCCTTTTTTTCTTATTTTATCCCTTTTTTTTTCTCTTTCTTTCACTTATTCTAGGGAGTGTTATTTGTTAAGTCAATGCGCAAGAAAGTTGAATAATCAGAAATTTCAAGTAAATTGGAGGGAGAAAAGAAAAATATTTCAAAGGTATTCGACGCAAACCGAAAAGAATTTTATTAAAATTTTAATAATATGCATTGATACAAGGAACACGTCTAAGCTATATTTATTACTGGTTGTTGTTTTCAAATTTTTTTATTTTATTTAACAGGAAAATAATACCCATTCATCTAAAAAAAATCTACATTTCCAGGAACTGGGACCATTTTTTTTTAGAAATCAACAATGAAATGGAAAGCAGCTGGCATGAATGCTTTTTATTTTATGAAAAATTTTACGTGTGTGTGATCAATTTTTCTTGCCTTTCAACCACTTTTTTGTTCGAGTGAAATGGAAAGTGTAACTTTCGACAAAAAATTAACTATTAAAAGAACAATGTTTTTAATTTATCTGCCAAAAAGTATTTGGACATATATCAACAGCAAAGGTCATTATGATCCTTTGCCCAAATTCCTTGATAAACTTCTGTACTATTTTGAATGCCAGTGGACAGTTGTGGTCGTTTAGATCCTTAGTGGGTGACTCAATGTTAGCTGTTGTTTGTGGAGATGACATCATTCAGAAATCCTCACAGGCACTGTTGCCAGGTGCCGATAACCGTTCACCCCCAGATGGAGTTGCAAAATCCCCTAAAAATTTTTTAAAAAAACCAAAATTTTTAACTTAATGTATAAGTATTAAAAAATAGTATAAAAGTTAAATAATGTGTAGAAAACGTTGCTTTCATACTTTTTAATATTTTATTATCAACAAATTATTCTTTTTTACATTTCAATCGTTATATGATCTTTAATTTTTACTAAAATATTTAAGATATTTTTTTCAATACTTTTTGACTCACACATTTTTTCATAAATACTTTATTATCAACGATAGAGTCTTTTTTAATATTTTAATTCTAACATTATGCTTCAATTTCTGATGAAATATCCAACATATTTTCGTCAATACTTTCTGATTTGTACATGTTTTCGCTCTTAAACATTTTTAACATGAAAGAAGCAAGTACAAAATTTTGACAACCATTAGAAAGTTCATATCGAACGGGCAAAATAGCATCAGCTGCAGCTATAAACATTTTATGTCTCAATCTGTCTTTAATAATATTTATTATGGAGAAACATCTCTCCACAGCTGCATTTGAAAACGAAATACTTAATAAAGCTTTTGCACGTGCTTCTTTTTTCTTTTTCTTTATCCTTTGGCATTATTTTTAAACCACGCATATTAAAAATTTTAAATAATTTGAATTCAAATTCACCAAACGTACAGGTTGATCCAGCTTATTAATAACTTACTGCATTCAACAAAGGGGTTAAGTTCTAAAATTAAATCTTAATCTTTTTGTTTTGGTTTAACATATTGATTTTCATAATACCATCTCACACATTCAGTTATAAAATTTGATATTAGAATGTAACCAAAATGAAACTAGTGAAATTCACAAATAATCCTAAAACAAACCTCTAAAAACAAATTCCCCTAAAATACCCACTGAAGATTAAAAGAAATCCCTCTAAATTTAGGGGGGAGACCCCTAATCTGGCAACACTGCTCTTAGGTAACCCCAGTGGTCGGAAGTAGCGAAACTACTGTAGTAGCTACTTTTTTTCGCAGTTTGTAGTATGAAATGCTACTTTTTGAAAAAAAGTAGCGCAGTGAGTCGTGCGATACAAAAAAAAAAAAAAAACAGTAGTTTGTAGTCATCCCTGGAAACTACTTTTAACGTTAGTTTAGAAAAGAAAGGTGGTTAATCTAACGCCATTTATTTTTCGAACTTGATGGGTACAAATCTTTGCCGGTAGTCAATGGATGCAATGAAAATGACCCTGCATTTGAGCTTTAACAATTTAAAACAACGTATAACTAATATTTAAACTAACCATTAATGAATAAATAGTTAATGAATCACTTTGGTCAAACGCGAATGTACACTCGTGAAACATTGATGCTATTTCAAAGGAAAGTAACGTATTTTCGATGTACTTAATTTCTTAGAGGAAATAAAAGAGCATTTAACAATAAAAAATTGCTATTATTTCATAATTTAGCTTTTCTTTAAAATTAAATATTCGCTGTCGAAATAGTAGTAATAATAAATAAAAAAAGTCGAATAAATAGTTTGAAGATTAAATGAACAAATTCGAAAAAAAAAATTCTTTTTGGAATAACGAACTGGCTCATATGAACATGAATAAATATTGCTTAGTTATTCCTTTACATTTAATGTAATGTAAGCCAATTTCTTATTCAAAATAATTTTGAACATCAGTGTAAATTAAGTTCTCCGGCAGTTCGTCTCTTTAAAGTAATGAAGTAGAGACTAAATTCCAAAGTAGTTTGTAATCACTACTTTTTTTTTTAAAAAAAAAGTAGATGTTATTGTACTCAACTACATTTGTAACAAAGTAGTTTAAGTAAACTGCAAAAATAATGTAATTTTTCTGAACGCTGGGTAATTTCAATCAAAACCCTTTAAGGGGTTACAGTACCTCTGCAACAATTTTTTTAAGTAAAGGTATAATCATTCATTTTGAGGATGCTTTACATGCTTATTTAACTTATAATCAATAATTTATCTTCAAAAAACAATTAAACTGTTTAAATTTTTTAAAATTTTAAAAAAAAGTTGAAAAAATTCAAAATTTTTAAATCCCTAAGGCTTTTTTATTTTAACTTATTTTCAAAAAATGTTTTTTTTCTTAGTGCTTACAGTATTCATCTTAACAATTTTGTGCATTCATTTGTTGAAATAACAATCAGAATATTTTTTATAGATTATTTTGTAAAAAAGTAGCAAAAAAAGGTTAAAAATTCCCTTTAGGTATATATAACATGCTGTAAAAATTGTAATA
>NC_092208.1:90052279-90092023 GCF_043381705.1 Parasteatoda tepidariorum
CAGGTTATGTTTTCTTACAATAAAAGTTAAATAGAATTAATTCTTCAAAATAGCGTTTCAATAAAACATAGTATTAAAATGTTACGTTATTTTTTGTGATTGGTTCATTAATAAATTATTTTTATTTCTTCGCAAACACAATTCTTGTAAAAAAAATTAAAAAATTGAATCTGTTTTATCAAAAAACTAGATCGTTTTATAAAATATAAATTATAGCGCTTAATAAAATATGAATACAGTGTATTTGTAAAGTGATCCTGACAATAAAAAGGTGTTATTTTCTTTTTTATTTTCTCTGCTAAAAGGAATTAATGAGTTATTTTTATTCATAATGGCTAGTCGAGGAGAAGAAGAAAATATCGAATTACACTGCTTAGGTTAATGTAATTTCGTTCTCCCACCACATTTACGCGTAATCCATCGTCAACTCCTCCTGCAATCGCCACGTTTACAATCTACGGTATGTTTTGTCAATACGCTGGCGGTGACTATAGTTACGAGGTTTCACTATTTTCAAGTAGGGTGTTAGGTCATTATTTTAGACAGGCTAAGGAAAACGAATGAGGAAAGAAAGAAGCTCCCCTCTTTGAAATACGCTATTTCTTGTTTCCATAGCAGCAAACGATCTTCATGGCAAGGGGAGTTCTTTCTGTTGACAAACTATGCTTGAGCACCGATTCAAATTCCAAACACGGATGAAATTGATTGCATAAAAAAAAAAAACATTCGATTTTAATGTATTAAGGAAATATTGTATTTAAATTGTTGGAAATTTTGTTTTAATCATCGTACTCACACATTGTGGACCCAAAATCGTCGATATTTCTCTATTTAAGTTGGCAACATTTGATTTGCGCACCCTTGCTTAATTTTGAAAATATGTTAATACTCCACTTACTAAAAAATTAATTCAAAAATTTTATCCATTTAGAAAATTTTTATTTTTTTATTTTTCCTCCTAACTGAAAACATTTTTTACGCTACCGTTAGCCACTACTTTAGACACTTTGCGTGTTTTCCCTTCTATATTCGTCCATAAAAAAATAAAAAAAATTGAGCTTTCTAGCTAATCAGAAAGGAGTGGGAAATTGTATATTGATGAGAGATTCCTTTTGATGATCAATTCTGATTTAATGACTCGTAATGAGAAATTTTACATTGTCGTGAAGTACGCAGCTGCAGTAGAGATTTAATGGCTCTAGGGAGACGGAAAGTAGTCGAAATTTTGAGAGCAATACTCCATCGTTACAAACACAATAGCAAATTAATTAAAATGTAGTAATATAGTAGCGTAAAACGAACTAAAGCTTAAACTTTTGAGTATTACAATGAAAATTGCAATTCTCAATAAATTTTTAACGTTTTTATTTTATTCAAAATAAATTTATAAAAGTATTCAGCTTATTGCGAACATCGATTGATAAAACATCACTTTTATAGTATATATATATAGTAACAACTCATTTCATAAAAGTCATATGATAAAACGAACGAAAACTTCAAAAAACAAAGAAAAAATGAAAATACGAAGTGATGCGTCGTTCTAATCGGCCTTCTTTATATATTCTATGTGACATTTCATTTTTGGAGGCGTTTTTATTTCCCCTTTCTTCCCCCCCCCCAATCCCAACAAATAGAAAAGAGAAACGGTAATATTATTTTCGTCCCATTGGCCGAAAAGATGGCGACGATGAAATTTTAACACTCCAGGATTCTGTTTACGATCTCTAACCGTAACGGGTCAAGAGATACAGATGATTATCTATAACCCCCACTCTTCCATAAATACCCCCTACCCCACCCACAACTCATAACACTTCTATAGAAAAATATATTGGGACACCCCCCTCTACGGTTATGGTTATGAAGCCTTCCCTCTTCTGTGATAGAGTAGGGGGAATGAAGTGTTTTAATTTAGAAGTTGAATTTTATATTTGGGGGTGGAGGGTGTCGATTGAGAGGATCTTTCGAATAAACTGTCCCATAATGCTAGGTCGGTCATAAATAAAAATTGGAACGTTAGTGTGTGGTTGTGTATGCGCTTATTGTGTGGCTTGGTTTTGATTTTCTCACTTCTAACCATTTATGGTTTATGGGGTGTGGTGCATTTGGTGCGGCCATAAAAGAGGGTTATTGGTTGATTTAGATACGGTGTCACATATCTGATAAAAGGCACTTTACGAACTCGTCCGAGGTGAATGCGTCCAATGAATAAGTTACGATTTTCTAAAATTGCTAAACCTAAATGGTGCCCATAAATCCAAACATTCAATACTTGGAAAGAAGTTGGCGGACTTCTTAAATAGATTTTCGCCTCAGTTTGTTTTTGGCGGAGCGGAAGAATTTTTTTTTTTCGTTTGAAAACCATTCTAATTTTACTCATTGGCTTCTTGTTCGGAATACGAAAATTTCGAATCGATCTTAAAGAGCCGAGAGAGCTCCGGGGATAGAGCTTTCGCATTCCAGTGAGGTGAACCGGGTTCGAATCCCAGTGACAGCTGATCGGTACGAATTCCGCACCCGGCCCACAATGGCGTACAATACTCTCAGCGGTAGATGGATCATGGGTTAGAACCCCTTTACCGTCAGGCTTACCGTGGGAGGTATTCGTGGTTTTTCCCTCCGTGTAACGCAAATTCGGGTTAGTTCCATCAAAGAGTCCTCTACATAGGAGAATATCTCCCACTACTTGATCCAAGAGTTCCCTTGTCTTCTGGATTGGGTCCAAAATTACAAGGCCATGGAGTTGAACATTAGTAGTCGTAAACCCCAAAAAGTGGGTCGGCTGTTCAACGACGGCTATAAAGTGTATGTTAAAGTTAAATATTCTCAATGGTAGACGGATCATGGGTTAGAGTCCCCTTGCCGTCAGGTTAGCTGCCTAAGGTTTTCCTGTTTTTCCTCACCATGTAACGCGAATGCGGATTAGTTCCATCAGAAAATACTCTATGAAGCCAAATTTCTCCCAATACTTGATCCAGAAATTTCCTTGTCTTTTGGGTTGGATTCTTAGGTACAAAGCTACGGAGTTGAACTTGCAGTGAACTTGATAGTGGTAAACCCAAAAATGGATTAGCTGTAGGGAATGCAATCCATCGAACTGGCGGGATCGGGATCAGGCGGGATCCCGCACCGGTGCTTGTGGGACTAGTTCCGTATGATTAAGATCTCAATCCTGCAGTAACCGAAATTTAGATCACTTTTGAAACGCTTCTTAACGCTACAACTGAATCACTTAACTCGGCGTTCTGGAGACAGATCATCAAAGAAATGTCATCAAAGGAAATATTAAAAAAGTAAACGTGACACAAAAAAAACTGCTCCAGTTTTTGCCCAATATTAATTTTCTAGCCCAAAAACGGCGTAAAATATGTAAAATAATTGGAAACAGATCCTCCTAAAAAAGTAAAAGCTTTGCTGAAATACAAAAAAGAAAAATTTGAAAAATAGCTATCTTTAATTTTGCAACTACATTTTAATTTTATTCAGATGTTTTTTGAAGCTATTGCATCTGAAAAATGACATTTATTTGACAACTTATTTATATTTGATGATTACTGTGATAGTTATTTGCATTATTTCATTTTAAATATGCATCTTCAAGTATGTACATTTAAAATGAAATAATGCACTAAACATATTCCAACCAACCAAGTACACAAACATTCCAAAGTTTACTGAAAAGAAAAGGAAAAAAAAATTCCCTTTCGAAAACTTATAAATCTGAAGTTATGTTCAAATTTATATTCATAAATTTTATTCCTGTTTTCACATAAATACATAAAGGGTTGGAATGAAATTGAAATAAACTTAGAATAGGACTTTTCAAAATTAGATTCTCTCTCTCTTTTTTTTTTCTTTCTTGTGTGGTGCGTTGGAAAGTGTCATTCTTCTTGCCTCTTGTCATCTCTTTCTTTAGAGTTTTTGAAGTGTTCTTCGTTGAATGAAAGCAAAAGGAATTTGACTTTCAACCTCTGTCTCTCTCTCTTTCTTTCTCTTCAGGATTCGTTCGCCCTCCTTCACTAAAATGAGATTTTTGTATCCCGGAGCCACAGGAAAAAAAAAAATTCAAAAGGAAACGTCACTAATAAGGGAAAGAAAGTGGGAGTTTATTCGAATTGTGGGGAGAAAAGAATTTCGAATCCTTTTTAGAAAAGATACGTCTCCAGTCAAACTTGCAAATGAAAAATATTCTAATCTCTGCCTACTGGTGAGTGTCTTTTTCAGGATTCGCTTCCTTCTTCGCATTCAGAACTATTTTGAAAAATAAAGAAGATATTTATTTTATATTAAAACCAGTGGTCTTTATCCCTGACACGTTCAAAATTTCCTTCAAGTCAAATATTGGTTTCTTCCAAACCTCTCTGCAGTTTATATAAATATTAACATCCAGCTCCCTAATTAAAGAAACACATTTGTTTTTTTTTTTAATGAAGACAGAATGCTCGGATGTGTTTACTTCCAAACGATAGAAAAAATGAAAAGGATTACATTTTTTTGATTATCATTCGAAATCATGTAAAAGAAAGAAAGAAATTCGAATAACTCCAAAAGTAATGCAAAATAGAAAAGGTACACATTTTTTTTTCTTTCTCAGTGATGTATGACTATGTTACAGTGAATGACCAAAATGGGTAATTGTTTACTTCCACCGGTGAATGTTGACAGTAGCTTTGGTAAATGTCCAAAATTTATGCTAGGTCTAATTAAGTGCTACTGCCCGGTATGCCCTACATCAATGTTTAAGGTCAAGTGTTATTGCCCAGTGTGCATTTAACCGGTACCCTGAACGCTGATGTTTCTCCTAATATATCCTCAGCAGATATTAAAATATCGAATCAATATAATAATATTAACGAATAAATTAATATCAAATGGAATATAACAAATATTTCGAACATTCATCAAAGCGACTCTTTGATTGTTGACATTCACCGGTGAAAGTCGACGTTCTCTTCATTCATAGTACCAACTGTATTGCTACAAAATATTATATTTTTAAGGTGGTTAGTTTTTCCTTCTACATAGGAAAATATAATTTATCAAACATAATTTATTAAATGCTAATGCTGCAATGTAATTTATCAAAATGCTCTGTAACAAATATGAAATTTAAGTTTTTTTTTTTTTTGAACTTGATAAACTTTCGATGGTGTAGCATTATTAGACAACGCAATACCTTAAAAAAATAAATGAAAAAAAAAAACATAAAATCTAGGGATTGCTTTATTAGATTAGGGGAAATAGCGCTTGATAATTTTTAGAGCTTTTATGAATCTTTCCTCGAAGCTTTAAGGCAATAAAATAATGCGATTTGTGGTTTTGAGTAAGTCATTTAAAACTACACGCTTCTCAGTTTTTAGATTTTTTTTAAAGATCTAATCTTATTGCTGTTTGAATTAAAGAAAGCCGATTTGGATGACGTTAAAAATTTCCTTTAACGTTAATTGAATAGAAATAAAGATATTTATCGAAATACTAACAAGTAATGACTATTAACTATTTAAATATCTTTCACTAATTGTTGATTGCAGAATTGTATTGGCATACTGAAAAAATAATAGATAACCCAAAATACAACACGCTTTATATCTCAAATTCTGATTGAGTGACGGCCTTATATCTTACGTATATCAAAATAGAGTGTCAAATAGCGTAAATATCCATCATCAGTTCATTTGTGAAAGAGGATTAAAAGCATGTTTAACAATTTTCCCTCTCCGTCTCCGCATTTTCGACAGTTGAGTTCGATAGGGAGAGGAAGAACCCTTTTAAGCATGCTCTTCTCTAAATACAACAACAGTTTTCGCTAGACTGAAATACCTGACTATATTATTATAACTGTCGTTGAACAGTTAACCCAATTTTGGGTTTACGACTACTTATGTTCAACTGCGTAGCCTTGTGAGTTTGAACCCAATCCAGAAGACAAGGAAACTCCTGGATCAAGTATTGGGAGAACTTTTACCTTCGTGGAGGATTTTTTGGATGGAACTAACCCGCATTTGCGTTAAGTGGAGTGGAAAATCTGGAAAACCTCCCACGGTAAGCTTAACCGCTATGGGACTAACAAAAGTTTTTAACTTTTAAAAACTAAACAAATGAACGAGAACTCTTCATTTAGATAAAATAAAAAAATGATTAAAATCAATGTATAATCCTCATTTTTCGCCTCATTTTTCGCCCGCCAAAAAAAAAAAAAAAAAAAAAAAAAAAAAAAAAAANAAAAAAAAAAAAAAAAAAAAAAAAAAAAAAAAAAAAAAAAAAAAAAAAAAAAAGAAAATCAGCGTCCGAGAAACTTTTCATGTATTAAAAATTTATATCACGAACCCGTTGTTCATTTCTACAAAGCTTTCTTTCTGTGCAGAGTAAAACATGACGATGCTTAAAGATTAAATACAGTATTTATTGCATTAGATACTTGCTTTGTCATTAAATAGAAACATAACCGTTGTAGATTACTGCTAAACATCAGCATCAAAGTAATTTAAACTCGTTGAAATCTGGAACGAACCCAAAGTCACCACTGCGTTCGTTATTTTACCTGACTGATTTTTTACTCCCTTCGTCGAACAGGTTTTTATGGCATGATTTCAAGATGCGGCCACTTTAGGAATTATAACTTTCAAAGAACACTTGATTTAACAATTTGTTGCATAACATAAAATATTCCAACAGTTCTTCATAGTTCACACCATTTCTATAATTAACACAGAGGGTGAAGGCTAATGATCAATGAGACATAAGCTAACAGTCGCGAATAGCTGTTACAAACTCGCAACAGTTATAAAAAATAGTACATTATTCGCTAAAAAGTGATCGAGAGAGACTTAGAAGAACTATTGACTATTTTTGTAAAAACTATTAATTATTTTTGAAAATTATAACTATTATCTATTTTTTAAAACTATTTTATCTTAGAAAACTATTGACTATTTTTGTAACTATCCTGAAAGCACCTTTACTCATTTATTGTTTAGTCTCTAAGTTTAATTATTTGCTAAAAAGCATGATTTCGTACATTGCATTTTTCTTTAAAAAAGTAGCCTGGAAAAGGAAGCATTAACTATTCTTTTTTTTAAAAACTTTTCTAAAAGTAAATTTTACTTTGCATAGATCATTGCATAGTTGCTTAGTTCAAAAAATTGTATCATTTAAACAATATGTTTTTCGTGTTTAAGAGGGAGGGAGGACGAGTGCAAAAAGCAATTGCCCCCCCCCTTCTTCGGACATGTATGGGGGTGATGGGTGTCAGGGCCATCCGACAAACCGGAACGCCGAATCCATGGATGCCAGTGACAACTTATTTTCCTCTTTTTCCGGTTCCTTCTTTCTCTGAGCACTCTAACGAGAGTGTCCAAATGGGATTAAAAACACAAAAGATGTTCTATGTTCTACGGGGGAAGCCATCCCCCTTTTTTTCCTTTTATTGCAACACACGCATGTGGAGAAGTGTAGGTAGCGTATACAAAATAGCCAATCAGGCATGAAGACACCAGCTTTAATACTAATTTGTAAAACTGCTTGAAACTAAAGAAACAAATTTTTAAGCAAAAAAGCTAAGTTTTCGAAAAATAATTAATAAAAAGTAAAAATCCGAAAAAGTAACGAGTAAAAAAATTGAAATATGAGTAAATCCTAAAGGAAATAACGAGTAACAAGTACAAAGTAACAAGTCTAAGAAAATAACACTTAAAAATTACAAATATGAGAAAAATGTGTGTAATGAATACAAATATGACAAAGTAACGAGTTAAAAGTACAAATATTACAAATTAATGAATAAAAGTAACATAACAGTCCAAGAAAGTAATGAGCAGTTACATAAATTAGACTAAAGAGTAGAAACTACAAAACTACAAGGAAACAACGAATCAATAGCACACATTTGAAAATGTACCGTGTGAAAAGTATAAAATTGGGGAAGTAACGAGTTGAAATTACAAAACAGAGAAAGTAACGAGTAGAGTACAAATCTGAGAAAATAACGAGCTAAGATTAGAAATCAGAGAAAGCTACGAGTAAAAATACATACCGAGTAAAGAAACGAGTGAAGAGTAGTAATCTGAGAAAGTAACGAGTAAAAATTACAAATCAGAGAAAGTAACAACTAAAATTACATATCTGGTGAAGCAACAAGTAAACATTACAAATATGAGAAATAACGAGTAGAAAGTAAAAATTTGAGAAGAAAAAAAAAAGACTAAAATATTCATACCAGAGAAAATACGTGTTGTTCCTATCTTTATCTCTAAAAATATTACACTATACTCTAGAATTACGATATAAAAGCGCTTTTTTGCATTCCTAAGTGCTCCCAAATCTTATACGCAAGGAAGTTATTTTGATTTTAAATTTATGAATGTTAAAATAATAATCACCAAACGAAAGGTGAAAACTCATTTGCTAGAATCATCACGAAATATCTATTCTAGGAATATAACACACATTTAATATTTAAAAATTGAAGGGTATGTTTCAAATAATTACTGTGCTTTTTTTTCCCCTTGAAATTCTGTATTTTATTGTGTTTGTTTTGAATTAAAAGTGAGTGTTTCTTTTTTATAGGATATATATTTTTATATTAATTATGCTTTTAATTTTGATCCTAATGTCAAATATGTTAATATCAATGTTGTGCACATTGAAACTCACACAACATAAAACATATAAAAAATAGTTTATTTCTTTGTATAACATAAAAACATAATGATCTAACACAATTTTCCATTGTTGTCAATAAAAAAAAAAATTTTTTTTTTGACAGGAAAATCACAGGGTAGGATCTAGTTTTCTCACAATTTCTATATCGGTTTGGTTGTCATCAGCAAAAAATTGATATAAGTTATAAAGGTATTATTTTCCTACAAATATTTTTGTACCCTAATTTAAAGGTATTAACCTGTTCTAGTGGGCCTGCTGCTCGCTAACGCGCTCCAACTCCCGAAAATTGCTTCGCAAACCAAGCTCGCTTCGCTCGCTACTAACTTAGGTACATTGCAAATGCACACGATTCTAAGAATTCAAAACAATCATTCAAATCCATATAACAACTTTTTTTTATAAAAAAATTACATCTTTTTAGTAAATACTAAGTCATTAAAATAAATTTGAATTCAAATAAATGACATGTAATTCGTTAAACCTATTAGAAATGTGCTATAGTATAAAATCTTAAGATAAAATTTCTAAAACTGATATCTCTTTAAAAAGGTTAAAATTTTGGCTATAATTAAGTCTATTAAAAATTGAAATAAGTGAATTGCAATGGAAAAACCTGCATAAACAAATAAATTCTAGTAAAACAAATAAATTCGTGATATAAATCAAAAATCGTCAAATAAATTCGTAATATATAAATTCGTGAAAAAAAGCGCTTTCGACAAAATACTAAAATAGAGATCTATCGACAAAGACTACTCACTTCTGCCTAGCTTAATAGTATGAGATTGCCGCAGCTGATAGGGTGAATTTCGGAAGAGATCAAATGTGGCGAGAATGCTCTCTCTGGTTATTTCAGTTTCCGTTTTTAAAAGCGCTATATGTTGAGCCACCTCAGCTAGATTTGGAATGTGACATTTTTAGCGGCAATCATGGGTCGATTTTTCAGCTTTGCCATTCGGGAAGTTGTGATGCGGCTTTTTTTTGTCACCGTGTAAGAGAAATATATATATAGATTATTACGCTTTTGAGTTTGTTTTCTAATTACCAGTTTAAGAGAATTGTTTTCTTTTTTCATTATTATAATTATAACGTAATTCTACGTTACTTTTTAAGATAAAGTTATTTAAATCGGTGTCTGATCTTATTAACCGTTTTACAATTATTATATTTTGGTGCAAATTGCATTAACATACTATTACGGTTAAAGAAATTCGTTAAATTATTTAGAACTTCAGTTTCATGCACAAAATGATGAGTGCAAAAATTGCATTTAAAGTACGTGTGTTCGCTTGGGAAAGCAAAAATATTACATGACAGTTGTGAACTCTCCAAGTTTGTTATACTTTGATTTTAAATGCTATTTCAGAAAATAATTACTTGGAAAAATTATTGACGTTCACTAATTGATCATAATAGTATCATAAGGGAAATATTTGGGAAGTGGGTGTTCTTTTTAGTACATCTATTTTTAGTTGAATAATGTTAAGAAATAACAATCATTGGGGTTGATGAGCGTCAGTGAACAGCGAGACTCAATTATAAAGTTAAACTGCGATTTTTTTAAAATATAAAACGAAATGTTTTAGCGAAATAATCAAATTCACATATGCTTTTTATACGCTGAAAAATAATGGAGGGCTGTATTAAAAATGATGCTGTCTACGCCAACAGCTTAATTAAGTCTAGTTAGGTCTCTTAGTCCCTAACCTTGCGGGTGAAACTTATCATGGCCATTTCTATTTAACCTCCGTGGGTAATTTGATATTTAAAGTGAAAGAAAAATGAGATTCCTAGAATAAAACAGAAAGTTTAAATGGCCGCGAAAAAATTTTTAAAATATAAAAATGCAAACAAATTATGGCAGAATTACGCTGTAAGGTAGTTGTTCTGCAATAATTTGTCTGAAACCTCCAGGAAAGGCCACCTTTATGTTGCGACCTTTATTGATTACCATTTTTGGGTGGCACGGAATTTCTTCAATAGATTTAGTGCAGTAGAAAACCTTTAGGAGTTGCCGTTAGAACCTTTCCCGGCGATCGGGCGCAAGGTCTGAACCAGATGAGAAAAAGATCAAATAAGGGAACACGAAAAAAATATCGAAACCAAAATTATTAACAAAGCAAATAAGAAGTATTTGTGGGTGGCTCTTATTTAGAGAGCCTGACTATCCATGAAAGAGACCTGCAGTCAGAGTGCACTAAAGACCATTTATTTATTTTTAGAGTTGAATGATTTGAATTTGATTTATCAATTATTTTTATGGTTAGTTTAGATTATTTTTAGAGTTGATTATTTAACCGATTATTTTTAGAGTTGAATGTTAAATTAGAAAAAAAGTTATATAAGGAAAAACTATGAGCATCTCAAACAAACGAACAAATCTCTTCTCATCTCTTAAAGCTGACTAATTTTTATGAAATAAAATTAAATGTAAACTTAAGAAATATAATTTATTTATTTAAAATTGTTCTGTCATTCATAATGGGTAAATTTGTCAGAAGGGATCATTTCTATCGACGTTAAATTTTATTCTTCGATCCGGTTTTCATGACTTTAACACAAGTGGCCTTTCCGTACCAAGAAAGTGACACTGACTATAATGAAAATCGTTTGCGAAAAATCATGTACCTTCGATAGCATTTTGATGTCAATGGAGGTAACCTCTAAGAACAACCCACCTCCATGAACAACCCTTTTACTGTGGAACAGAGAGTGGCCATCCCCGAGAGGTTTCACTGTGTTTATATCATCAAAAATTTGTTAAGAATAATCAAATGAAAAAAATGTTACCTGAAGTCCAAGATGGCGAAGGAAGAGATGTTTCAACAAAAGACGAAGCCAAAATGCTTTAAAGAAGTTGTTTAAATATTTACAGAAAGTGTGACTTCATTATGCGCATTTGGACGTACATAAAAGTTATTGGAAATACATTTTCATTTCTTTCATCTTGTTCATTAAATTTTAGAAATGAAAACTGCGCTTGCCAATGAATGGTTCATTGCAAAATGCGAGTTCTTTTTCCCCTCTTTGGAATTATACAAGCGTTCCAGGAAATCAAACAAGAAACGCTAACTAAAAAAACTGAAAGAAATCATTGAAAAAGTTGTCATTCGTTATATGAAAGAGGAAATTTCAGAACATATATATATATGTTTAGACGTATATATTCTTTAAGAACAGAAAATGTGAAAGAAACAAATAAATGTCGCGCAATTACAGACGAACGGTTAAATCTACGCCTGGGGGGTCTAACAAAAACAATCTCGAATTTCTTTTGCTGCCAAAGAAAGAAAAATAACTCTTATTCTTCTGTTTTTCTCCGTCTAATAGAAACGCATAATGAAATACGCCCCAAAAGTTGAAAATTCCCTTCTTAGTAATGCAATATTATCCTATCAAAAAAGGAACTCCAAAAGTTCTCTTCTTAAAAAGGGGAAAAAATCTCTCCAAAACTGTTTCACATTTCATTCTTAATAATGGCGGATAATAAAAGCAGACGTCATCGGACAACTCAACTTTACTCTCTCTTTTCCTGCCTTCCCCTTCTCCCTTTTTTTCTACCAGTATCATCCAATGCTTCTTCTATTATTGTCTCGTGTACTGTTCGAGATAGGCCTTCTTTTTCTAATTCCCTTTTTTTTCCTTCCCTTTTTCCCTTTCTAACCTCTCGGCTAAGTAAACTAGAGTCTTTTATTGCCTTTTTGTCAAAGTCTTTTCTTGAAAAGGTAACTAAGTTCAATATAACGAAAAGAAAGTGATTAAAAGGAAAAAGTACCGCTGGAATTCCGCTTTTAAGAGAACACAGTAAAAATATCTTCTTTTTTTTTCTTCTTCCACTTTTCTTCTTCTTGAGAAGAAGGTTCTTTTTAAGAGGAGGGGATTGTTTGGATTACCATTGGCCGTTGTGACATTTTGTAAGGAACAGCCGCTTCATTTGAGACCCCTCTCTACACGTCAAGAGTAAACAGGTAACAAAGTGTCTCATATTTAAGACGCTAAATACGAAAAAGTTTCATTTCTTTCATTTACATTCTTTCCCTTCTCCCCTTTTCTTTTTTAATAAAATAAAAAGTAAGATGCACAAAATAAGCTATTTTATTTTTGAAAAAATACATATGCACAATTATAAATTTTGGAACAATAAGCTCACGATAATGTCCCTTAGTGTTCTTGTGATACGCAATTAGAGCTAAATAATTTTTATTTTTAAATAATAATATTAAATAGAAATAATAACAGAAAAAAGGATATTCTTAAATAATATTATTAGATAGAAATAATAACAGAAAAATTGGTGTTCCTTATTATTATTAGATAGAAATAATAACAGAATTGCTATTCGTAAATAATAATACTATACAGAAATAATAACGCAAGAATTGATATTCTTAAATAATATTAATATATATAATTAATAGCAAAAAAATTACTATTTTTAAATAATAATATTAGATAGAAATAAAAACAGAATTGCTATTCTTAAATAATAATAATGTTATATAGAAATAACAGCACAAGAAATGCTATTATCAAATAATAACCACAGATAGAAATAATATCAAAATTTTTCTGTATTCTTAAATAATTAAATTCGATAGAAATAATAGAAGAAGAATTATTATTCTAAAATAATAATTTTTGAGAGAAATAAAAACAGAAAAATTTCTATTCTTAAATTATAATATTAGGTAGAAATAATAATAGAAGAATTGCTCTTTTGAAATAATAATATTGTATAGAAATAACATCACAAGAAATGCTAATCTTAAGTAATAATATTAGATAGAAATACTAACTGAAGAATTGCTATTTCTAAATAATAATTAATGACTCCACCCCTTGCTGACTTATCTGGTACCTTAAACACGTATTTCTCTATTTATTGGTAATACTACAGATAGTATTCTGTCTGTAGGTTGTCTATAGTAATAATTGAAGTGGCGTTGAATAGTTGTTATACGTCAAGTATTTATTTAGAATAATTTTGAAATTTAATTGAAACAGTAAACTTATTTACGAAGTCATTATTTAGATTTATTTTACATCTTTTCTAAAATGGCTGCATAAATTTTAAATCTAAATGATGCTCCGGTGCAGTATAATGTAATACCAATTATTGGTGACGGTCTTTTCGAGTAATATTATGCAATATTCACGTTATGGCTCCAAAGGTGTGTGTGAGGAAGTAATAGAGGAGCATTGGGATGAGTTTTAAAGCTGTGAAAAAAAGGGTGTTTTTTTCTTTCTTTCCTGGATTTTTTATTTCTTTATTTTTAAGTTTATTTCGAACATATAAAAATAATTTAAAGACACATTTACCTATGAATTGTAAGTGCATTTATTACGTTTTCTTTTACCCTCATAATGCAAGTGCTTCTGATTGGATAATAAATATATGCTTGTATATATAAGACAGATCCAGCGGCCGGGATAGCCTGGTTGGTAGAGCGTTGGGCCCATGTCCTAGACGTCATGTATTCGATCCCCACCGGCAGAAGACTCCCCGCGTAGTGAATGGTGACTGGAGCGTGTTAAATCTGTCGGGTCACAAAGTCCTCCATGTGACCATAACCAATCAATACATCTAGGGGTACTGAATTGGAAATGGTTAGCTCTCTGGTTCAGGTCAAAATTATGATCTGTAGATGAATGAATGGGTCCGCCCAATAAACGGCCTGTGACGTGTGCGCGGTTGAAGTCGCATTCATAGCCATAGATGGCGCCATTGAAAAACAAGAATCTTTCCTTCTGCCTTGAATTGGTTTCACCAAGCAGACCTGCTGATATTGGCAAGGGGCATTGGAAACAACAACACAGAATAGATTTGTATATGAATGTATGGAGCGACTGACTGTGTTATGTTGTGGAGAGCAGGATTATGTTTTTATTTTAAAAAGTTATGCGACGTTTAATTTAAGTTCTCTCGCTTAACAAAAGTTCTTTGTAAGTTCAGAGATGAGCAGCAGTGATTTAACTCTCGCCAGATAGATTTTGATTGAACACTGAAATTAAACACACTGCACACACCGCGAACATCTCTTGAAAATGCTTCAGGTGTGATTAATGTTTAAAGCTAATTAAGCTGTTCGGATTAGAGGAGGGGTTGAAGAATGAGAATATTCAGATAAAGTTGTGCTGTGCTTGGTTACCATTCAAATTTAAATGTTGTGCAGTGCGCTAAAAAAATGGACCTGAATAACTTTTGATCTAATAATCGGATCGTTACTTTCTAGGAGTCAATATGAATGGTTCAATGGGGTGACTTCAAATATGTACACAAAAACGAACTTTCTTTCATATATACATACCTTTTCTTCAACGTATTCGGATTTTGAGCCCCAAAATAGAGCCACAATCTGGGAAGTAGTGTCCCCATAGTTAGGTCAGAAAAACGATTTAACTTTTAGAACTCTTAATGATAATTTTACTTTTTGCGAATTTCGTCATATCTCGAGAACTTTTTAAGCTAGTTTAAAAAATTTTCCACACAATTATAAAATTCGTTTGTCCCAAGATAATTCCATACAAAAAATACATTTTAATAAATATATTTTTTATTATTATTTTAGTTAATAATAGTCGAAAACAAAAAAAAAATATCCTCAGTGGTAGACGTATCATGGATTAGAGTCTGCTTGCAATCAAGCACACCGTGGGTGGTTTTTGTGGTTTTCTTCTCCATGTAACGGAAATGTGGGTTAGTTCCTTCAAAAAGTACTCAACATAGACAAATTTCTACCAATACTTGATCCGGGAGTTTTCTTATCTTCTGGATTGGGTTCAACAGACTCAGCCTCTTGAACTCTAAGCTTTCAGATTCTGAGGCTTCTGTAATTTCGATACGCAGTTTCAAGTTAAACTGAGAGTGAAACCTCTCTATCCGAAAACTCCAAAAAACGAAAGTAGCCATTTTCCGGCCCCTTTCAATGAATCTGAAGATAAATACGGATTTTTGTTTCGGTTGGGGGATTTCGACAGCGAAAAAAATTCATCTTCCTTAATTGAATCCGGTTAATTAGGCTATTCCGTTTATGGGTGTCCGGATAAACGACGCACTACTGTCATATGAATTTCAATATATTGATCGCAGAAACAACTGCTGGTCTTATAATAAATCTTTTTGACGAAAAAGGAATTAAAAAAAGTTCCTTTCAGCATAACTGAATTGTTCTTGTTAAAGAGAAGGAGAGGTGAGACATATTGCAATAGAGGAGAGATTGTTGACATTGAACACACTCTCTGATAATTGCTGTAAGCGGTGATATTTGAAGAACTTTATTAAAATTCATCCCCGACTCGTAGTATGCACTGAAGTCGGAAAGCAAAAGGGCTGACGGAGGCTGTGAAAATAGCCCCAAGGGGCGTCGCCCCGGCATGTTGACGACGGACGGGTTACCAGAATGTGGTCTCGCCAAAAGAGGTCATTGTGGCTACACTTCAAATTCATTTTTATCCGTCCATCCCTTATGACATCCTATCGAATACAGTGATTCATTGACATACTTTTATTTTTGATTGCATTTAGAACATATTTCATTTTTTAAGCTAAAATAAAAACAGACGGATTACCGGAGGACGTATATTTACTCATAAGTAGAATAGCGTATGTTTGCAAATTGTAGACAATGTATCAGAACTCGGTTGTTTAAATTCGAATGAGTAGAATAAAATCAGTCTGGAATACATAAATTATATATAACATTTTGATCTACGTCTTCTTATAAATCGAGGCAGTGATTAAATTTTATAATTCAAAAAGGTTTTTATTTATTTATTTGTTTATTTATTTACTTTACTAGTTTTTTTTCCCTCAAAGCTGTAAATTTCATTAAAAAAAGAACACTTACTCCAAAAATATTATTCCAATGGACTCGAATTGTGGTATATAGGATATAGTGTATATGTTGTAGATTTACCCAATTGCTTAATATACTGCATACATACATGGCCCTATATCTCCTCTTTACATGGACCCGTGAAATTTAAACTGAACCCAGGTACTCCAGCCAGGTATATTACGAGGTACTATAGTACCAAATTAACAGAGCAAATTATAATATTAAATAAACAGAGCAAATTATTTTAGGACAATTAGGGGCCCACAATGTGGCACTGTTTGTAACTGTGTATGTATATATATGATAGTGCGTTAAATAGCTTTAAAATGAAGAAATTTGAGCTTAATATACTGTATTCATACATGGCCCTATATCTCCCCTAAATATTAATCCATTATATTCAAGCTGAACTAGGTATTATATTACAAGGTACCTTAGTACCCGAACAAAGGATATTATTTCAGGCCAACTTGATAGAGTAATAAAATGCAAGGGAATACGATAGCTTGAACATCGATTCCGATCTGATAAAACAAACCCAGTAAAAAAAAGAAGAAAAAAAAGAAGCTCAATTTTGCCTAATCCATGGGAAACAGAAAACGTGTAAGGTCATTAAGGTGGCTTGATTAAGAGCATAAGGGCTAAAATATTATAAATATGGGAAGAGCCTTGCCGCAGATAGAACCAGATGGCAAAAACTACTTGCTTCAACCTTAGCCAGCAACAAGCTGTAGGGCCCTGAAAGAAAAAATATGTTTAGGCTAATCGATAATTCTTGTCCTTTGTTTGTATTTTCCCAGGCGAATTGGAAAGAAATCTTTAATATTTTCTAAAGTTCTTTATATTTTAGGCACATTATAATCAGCCTATATGACTTAAGACTAATAAAGAAGTGTGCAAAGAATTATTCAACCAAGATGAATTTTCTTAGACTGCAATAAACCTTTAATAAAGCTACATATAGTAAGTCTTCTTCTCTAAACTTATTGCAGTCAACCTAAAATAAACCATGCCAGTTGAGCAAAGAATCATATATTTTCTAATGAGTCTGAAGATACGTAGATTTTTCAGTAGACCTATAAATTGTCATACTGGCTAAGTCTTTATTTAAAGACTTTTTAAATAGCCTAGCGAATCAGCCTACGTGATTTTTCAATTAATGGCATTACTCAAAATTATTCAATTAGAATAGATTAGCTTAATAAGATCCTTTTCTTAAATATTTTCCCAAAAAATAATCTAAAAACTGTAAGAATTTTCTTTTTTTTTCTTCTTCTTTTTTCTTCTTTTCTTTATTTTTCCCCTTTTTTTCTCATTTTTTTTAAAAATGCTTTTAATTTCAAAAAATATAAAAAATATGTTACCAAATAAATACTTTTTTAACAAAATATACCAACTAGAATTCTTAAGAGAATCTTTCATTAAACTAAAGAAAAGAGTAAATTAAGTGCTGTAAAAAATTTCAAGCCTGTTTTCATTATTACTTGCCTGTAAAAAGGTTTAAACATTTCGTGTCAATAAATATTTAGCTCTAAAATATCCTTATAACAATATTCTCTTCTTTGAAACGACAAATTATTTATAACGACAAATATTTAAAATAACGACATATTTAAAATAACGACAAATTTAAAATAACGACAAATATTTAAAAAAAAAAAAAAATTAAAGTTTTAAAGAATGCGAAAATTTGGTGAAATTTTTTCTCCTAAATAAAACTGATTAAAATCTTTGATTCATTCTTAATTTTTGCATTTTTTTAAGACTCTTGTTCTTATAACTTTACAACATTAAAGTAAATTTATCAAATATTTAAAAAAAAACCTCTCAATTCGATACAATTTCACATTTTACGCCATTTTCATATTTAGCATAGAGAGCTCTGGTAAGAGACGGACAAAATTTAACAGTCATTGGATTCGAAACCCACAACTGTTACAAAAGAAGTACAGTAAGCGCTCTATATAACGAGTGAGGTCTATTATGAAAAGTCCGCTATAACGACATAATCAACAAGTCATAGTTGAACATCAAGTCATCCAAGTCACTGTTATTAAAGATTGCATGCTTATAAAGAGTTACAAGACTTTTGTGACGAAAGAAATGCATTTTTCAAAGAAATGCATTTTTTAAAGAAATGCATTTTTCTTCTGTTTAACTGAGCAATATTATACGGAAAAATACTTAAATGAAAGACATTTCCACTTCTGGTATCAATAGAGAACAGCGAATGTTATTTTCTTCTTACAAATCTGGCCCCTTGTTTTAGAAATAATAACAGAAAAATTGTTATTCTAAAATAATAATATTTCATAGAAATAATAACGGAAGAATTGCTATTCTTAAGTAATAGTGTTAGATAAAAATAATAACAGAAGAATTGCTCTTTTAAAATAACGATGTTATCTAGAAATAACATCACAAGAAATGCTATTCTTAAATAGTAATATTAGATAGAAATAATAACAGAAGAATTGTCATTCTAAAATAATAATATTTGATGGAAATAACAAAGGAAGAATTGCTATTCTTAAGTAATAGTATTAGATAGAAATAATAACAGAAGAATTGCTCTTTTACATAATGATGTTATATAGAAATAACATCACAAGAAATGCTATTCTTAAATAATAATATTAAATAGAAATAATAACAGAATATATTTTAAGTCAGAATAGCTATTCAAATGATTTAAAAAAAGGGAGATAAATATGTCTGTTTCATTTTTTTTTTTTTTTTAAAGAGTATTTTTGCAGCTATTTTAACATTAAATACGCGTATTATCATAATACAATATTTTGTTAGTAATATATTATCTAATAAATACGTATGCATATTATCATAATACAATATTTTCGTTATTAACGCATTATCATAATATACGCATGTGTATTATCATATTACCTATGTTATTAACAGTCATTATAGTGAACTTTCACTAAAAAGCGTGTCAGGATAGAAAAGCGAAATCAAGTATTTATACGCAATGAAATGGATGTAATCTTTATTTCAAGACATTCGTTTCTTGCATAGATAAATAGAGATGCAGTCCGACAGACCAGAAGAAGATGAATGGTTCCTTTCTGCATGTCCACTCACTCGCATGGGATCTGTTTTAATTTGAGCCTGCCTTTGGTCGATTCAATCGCTGGAAGACACAATTGAGTAGTTTGGAAGGTGATGCGCCATGGAAAGAGGCATTTATTGAGGAGAGAAACTGTTGACTCTCTGTCTGGGTGTGATTGGGTCGCATCTATTGGAGCAAATAGCCGTCGGGGCTTTTGATCCACGACAATAACCCATCTGACCACACATTCGACACCTCCTCCCCCGATCTTAGGATAACAAGCTGTCAAGGCTTTTCATTGCGCCTTCTTTTCAATCTCTCCATAAAATAAATAAAATTGTTTTTCCACATTTTACATTTCGGTCCAAGTAACAATTAGGTAATATGTTGCTTTTTATTTATTTAAATATTTTACCCACGAAAAGAAGAGTTGTTTTATTGTAATGATACATATGCAGCTTTATGCGTCAAGATGAAAAAAAGATAGCAGCCATTCAAGGGAGGATCCATAAGATTCATTTAGGGTAAAGACCGGATTCGAACCAGTTACCTTCATGCTTGGTGGACAAGAACAGATAGCACAAATTAGAAAAAACAGCTCAACGATGCATTCAAATTAGAATGGGATTCAAACCTCCCCTCCTCCGAGCATAAATCGAGAGAATTTTAAAAAGAGAATTATTTATATAATCTCTGTTCAGCCTAAATATGTAATACTAGGATCATAATATGGGTGTCCCAGCAAAACCATGAACAAAAGTGGGGTGGCAAACACTGCGACGAGAAAAAAAACGCCCCCTTCCCCCTATATCTCTCAAAAATAATATCATGATTCGTGAGAAGTAATAACTGTGGCAAACATTTGAATCAGATTGGATTCGTTGTAGGCTATGTGGCGATAGTAGTTATCGACAATGTTAACCTTCATCTATGAAAAGGTACCCCAACATGGAATCGAGTTAACATGTCTTATATAATAGTGAATTGATATTATATTTTTGTAGTGGTAGATACTCTACAGCTACTTAAATAATCCCATTCTTTGTGGACAGCAATTTCGAATGAGCCAGGCAAATAGAAATTGATTAGAAAATTTTCCGATATTTTCTAATCAGTCTGGCATTTTCTTAGATTAATTTCAGTGAGTTTATAAAGCTTTAGGCTAATTATAAAATGTATGTTTCATTTCTGAATGAGCTAGATTTCCTTCAGACAGTTGGCAATGAGCTCATAGTTGGGAAAGCTTATGGCAAATGGTCTTATTAAAAGTTTGTTGCAGCGAGTCTGAGAAAATTTATTAATTTTTTTTTTTTTTAATTTTTCCTAATTCCTTTTAAGACTTTTAGACTGATTGTAAGTAAGTTTCAGAAATATTTGTCTGATTAGAGAATGTTAAAAGATTAAGTTTCTTAAAGGTAATAGTTCAAGGACATCTCCCGGTACACATTTACAAATCCCTAGCTAATTCAAATCTTAATCTTGAATAAAATCATGATTTCCGTGTTTTGTCCACGGAGATTTTCTTTCGTGGTTTAGTACGGGAATCTGAAACATGCTGTGACTTTTTCTGTTACAATGCACAAAACAAAAAATGCCCTTAAAATCAGTGCTGCTATTCCTTTTTTTTTTTTTTTT
The DNA here is from genome assembly GCF_043381705.1 of Parasteatoda tepidariorum. Classification (NCBI taxonomy): domain Eukaryota; kingdom Metazoa; phylum Arthropoda; class Arachnida; order Araneae; family Theridiidae; genus Parasteatoda; species Parasteatoda tepidariorum. The sequence continues at coordinate 90,073,484 of NC_092208.1, forward strand.
GATTAAGTGCCAATTGCCCTTGTAAAACCTTTTTAATATGTTTTCACTTAATTATAAACATTGCCTTGAGTTTTGAACAGTGACTTTTATTTTTCAGATCATTCGTCTGAAGCTGATCTTTCATATGCTTTATTTCATACGAGTTGCAACAGTTATTTTTGACTGTTTTATCTATCGTCAGTCAGCGCTTTCTTTATGCCAATTGAGAGCATAAATAAGGGCCAGTTTTGTTAAAATGAACAGCGTTTATGACCTGATGTTTGAAGAGACACTCGAAACCTGTAGTGTTTAAGCTCAATTCAAAATGGGAACAAATCTCGTCCCATTAGCATTTCTTAAAGGAAAAAAATAACAATAAAAAAGCCGAAAGGAAAAGCAACAACAGAAAAATTATAATAAAGCTACTGTTTAGAAATCTAGAATTCATTTTAGCAAATGAAAGCTTTTTTCCAATTTTAAGGCAATCAAGCTGTGACTCAAGCTGTGCAAAAAATCAGCATTCTATTACTTGTGGGATGTGTCTAGACTAGATTATGACTTGGAGGGTAGGCTAACTTATAACTCATTGGCTAAGCAAACTTATGACTCGTTTCTAAGCTAACTTAACTTACGACACTTTAGCCCGGCTAACTTAAGATTCATTTGCTAGAAAACTAACTACTCTTTTAGCTTGGCTAGATTATGCTAAGTTGGCTAGACTAACTAATGACTTTAGATTGGCTAGATTATGACTGGTTTGCTAGATTTACTAATGATTCTTTACCTTGGCTAGATAAGGACTAGTTTTTCTGGTTAACTGATGACTCTTTATCTAGATACTCTTATGAAACTTTAGTAAGCTAAGCTTATGAGTCTTTAAGTCATGACTCACTCTCTTGGAGTAGGCTAGCTGATGACTCTGCAACTAGATTAGTTTATGGACCTTCAGTTAAGCTATATAATGACTCTTCAGCTAGATTAGTTTGCGGACCTTCAGTAAGGCTAACTAATGACCCTTCAACTAGATTGGTTTGTGGACCTTCAGTCAGGCTTGCTAATGATTCTTAAACTAGATTGGTTTAAGGATCTTCAGTGAGGCTAACTAATAACCCTTCAACTAGATTGGTTTATGGACCTTCAGTCAGGCTTGCTAATGATTCTTAAACTAGATTGGTTTAAGGATCTTCAGTGAGGCTAACTAATAACCCTTCAACTAGATTGGTTTATGGACCTTCAGTCAGGCTTGCTAATGATTCTTAAACTAGATTGGTTTAAGGATCTTCAGTGAGGCTAACTAATAACCCTTCAACTAGATTGGTTTATGGACCTTCAGTCAGGCTTGCTAATGATTCTTAAACTAGATTGGTTTAAGGATCTTCAGTGAGGCTAACTAATAACCCTTCAACTAGATTGGTTTATGGACCTTCAGTCAGGCTTGCTAATGATTCTTAAACTAGATTGGTTTAAGGATCTTCAGTGAGGCTAACTAATAACCCTTCAACTAGATTGGTTTATGGACCTTCAGTCAGGCTTGCTAATGATTCTTAAACTAGATTGGTTTAAGGATCTTCAGTGAGGCTAACTAATAACCCTTCAACTAGATTGGTTTATGGACCTTCAGTCAGGCTTGCTAATGATTCTTAAACTAGATTGGTTTAAGGATCTTCAGTGAGGCTAACTAATAACCCTTCAACTAGATTGGTTTGTGGACCTTCAGTCAGGCTTGCTAATGATTCTTAAACTAGATTGGTTTAAGGATCTTCAGTGAGGCTAACTAATAACCCTTCAACTAGATTGGTTTATGGACCTTCAGTCAGGCTTGCTAATGATTCTTAAACTAGATTGGTTTAAGGATCTTCAGTGAGGCTAACTAATAACCCTTCAACTAGATTGGTTTGTGGACCTTCAGTCAGGCTTGCTAATGATTCTTAAACTAGATTGGTTTAAGGATCTTCAGTGAGGCTAACTAATAACCCTTCAACTAGATTGGTTTATGGACCTTCAGTCAGGCTTGCTAATGATTCTTAAACTAGATTGGTTTAAGGATCTTCAGTGAGGCTAACTAATAACCCTTCAACTAGATTGGTTTGTGGACCTTCAGTCAGGCTTGCTAATGATTCTTAAACTAGATTGGTTTAAGGATCTTCAGNTTCCAACTGGTATATATATATATATATATATATTGAATGAACCAATGGATGTAAGATCACGCCATTCATTTCTAAATTTCATCCATGCATTTTTCAACTTCGCATTTCATGTCCTTAAAACAGCGTGCTTGTAGCCAGCGTGTACGTAACATCTAAAATAACTCTTTATCTACTGCATTATGAACTACTGAAAAAATTTTCATAAATATATTATTTTTTAGCTGCCAAATTGATATTTAAAGAATATACAAGGAGAAAAATCTCCCCGGTTTCAAACTTAATTTGTTAGAACTAATTAATTAAAGTGGTACTTAGAAGTATCACTTTAATTAATTAGTTTAAAGTGATTGGTAAAGTGATAAGTACCGTCAGTAGATAAAGAGATTAAAGAGCAGTTGTTTCAATCACACGCACGGAAGCTAACTTAAAAGTACGAAATCTCACTATATTTACTTTTATTCATACGCGTTTTAAAAGAATTACTATAAACTAAAGAAACACGTGGTTTCAGATAACTTTAAGAATACTAATTTGATAACGTTGATCATTGAACTTATCTGACACAGTATTGAAAAGTAATTAAATTTTAAAGAACGTAAAAATGGAACTCCTTTTGCTGTTGTTGTTGAAATGAGATATAAGCTGGCAAACGTCACTGATGTCGTCTCTAAAATGTAGGGGAAAAACAATACAATCATCTATAGTTTAATTTAAAACAATGAATTATGCTTAACCATTGAGAAAATTCAATTTTTAAACGCGAATCGTAGCTTGCCAACTATTTTCTTTCTATTGTTAATGTTAATGTAATGTTACATTGTTATTGTTAACGTTTAGATAGAATTTTTAAAAAAAACTGATAAAATGAAATTTATTTTTTAAAAAAATTGTGCAATAGGTAGTTTATTTTACAAAAATGCCAAGTATATAAATGTCACAATTTTGAATTCTTAGTCGCTTACATTAGATTTTTTTTCGATTGCATGGCAGCTTTGTCATCACAGTGCCTAGTTGAAATTTCAGTGTTCCACAGCTAATTATGTAGCAGTAGGCAATTTAATAGGCACAAATAAAAATATGGTAATGAAAAAAAAAATGCTTTCTTGCAACAAAAGATTTGGTTACTATCAATTTTGAAGTAATGAAAACGAGATACAACTTAAATAATAATATTAAATGTTTTTTCAATCTGAAATTTCATGAACACATAAAAAATACTTTTTTTTAAATAGACAAACTTTTTTGTTCCCCTATTTTTCCTTTATTAAACCCTTAATTTTTTCGGAACTATAGGCTAGTTTAAGCTGATCATTTTATAAACATATGAAAATGTATCTCGTTTTTAAATTCTATTCATAAAAAAGATTTCAATTTAATATTGTAATAAGTTCAAAATTTAAAAACCACTTTACCATAGACTTTCATTCTTAGACAGAAGGAACTAGTCATTGTTAGTAGAGGGCTTGAAAACCGATTTGTTCCTGTCTCCATTATATTATAACTGACGAACATAAGCCCCCAAACCCTTTTCTCTCTACTGGGTCCTAAATCTCCATTGTTGAACAAATGATGGATACTAAGTAGGCGCTATACCCCTACATACAGCCTTCCTTTTTTTTTCGGGAAAAAAATGGGGTTGTCCCGAGTAGCAGGTAGATACCATTTTTCAAATGGAAATTTTTTTTTAGCACCATTCAATTCCTCTCCGTCATCACGCGAATAAAATCCTTCTAAAAAAGCTTTTGATGAAGAGGAGAGAGAAAAAAAAAATGAGGCTCTTGGAAAGATTTTCAATGGGGATCCTTAGTGTCTATGCAAATCAGGGGTCCCTGCATGACAAAGGTCAATGGTGGTTGCCCCACTGCATGACAGGGCGTCGAGAACGTGTGAAAGGGGGCGGCCCCATTGTCATGTTGAACAGACACTGAAGACTTGTAAGGAGAAGAAGTGTGGATGTCAGCCCTCAAATAGAAGCCCCGTTCTCCCGTGCCGGGGCGCTCCTAAATAGCCACCTTGTGAGCTGTCAGACGACAGAAAGGGTTCCACTGTGTGGTGGCGGAGTGCCCCGTGAAAAGAATCTATTGGAATACAATGCTCAAATAATATTTCCAAAGGCCGGCTTCCAAGACCTTCGAGAATCTCAAGAAATGCTGAATGTTGTTCGTGAATAGAGAGCTCTTTACTGGTAAGAAGGTGCCATTTTTGAAATAATTTTGAAAAGGCATCTTCTCATAGAAATACCTTTAAAGTTTAGAAATCAGTTATTTTACAGATTATCCAGCTAATGTGTAAATTAACATAGTGTTTCGACACCTAGGAAAATAAAAAAGCAGCAGTTTAAGTGCCTTACAGGACCTTTAAACTATACAGATAATCTTTCTTTGATGAATTATCAGTGCTTTAAAAACGGATATACAATTTAAGTATCTGAAAAGTTATCAGACGTTTTTAAAAATCGCCGAATCGACGTCATTTTTCAACTTAAATGAGAATGGGATGCTTGCAAGTGACGTAGTGTGGTATCTCGATCCTGATGGGTTGTTGAAACGTGACAGTCGTTTACGTGAGCAACTGTTCTTTCCATTTTATTTCGAGTAAGTCAAGTCCGTCAATTCTCTTAAGTGACACATTCTGTATTCCTTCTCAAAGATTTCCATTTTTCCCTACCTATTTACACACAAACTTAACGTGAAGACAGACACGAAGCCACGTGGAACATAAACAAACTAATGATGCATGGGAGTTGCCAGGTGCACAAAACAAAAATATATCACAGTTACAATTAAATACATAAACAAGTAATAAATCTCAGTTTAGCAAAAGAAGTAGATGAGAAGTAATTATATTTCAACTCATTCAATGTGCGATACGGCTTTGTATTTAATTAACTTTACGTTAATTAACATTCTAACTGATGTAACGAAACTTTACTACGCCATTTTACTGATAAAGATTAGCTAGCGCAGACGTCATAGGTCACATGTGTGAGTATGGGAGGTCTTCTTCTTGAAGTGCAAGTACCCAATTATCAAAATCTCTGCTTTATTCTCTGTTTTTGCACATTTTTATGAGCTCATATAATGCAAGATGGGAGTAGGTTTTTTAATATTAACACAAACACTTTTTATTTTCGCAGAACTGTGGCTTTTCTCCATATTGACGTTTTGCGCCACNATCTCTGCTTTATTCTCTGTTTTTGCACATTTTTATGAGCTCATATAATGCAAGATGGGAGTAGGTTTTTTAATATTAACACAAACACTTTTTATTTTCGCAGAACTGTGGCTTTTCTCCATAGTGACGTTTTGCGCCATTTTCTAGACAAACTTAGAGAGCGCCGGCTTTACATAGGCTTAACTTGTTCAAACAGTCATGAAGAGAACTGTTGCAAGCATATTATTCGCAGAAAATCATTATTTGATTTGACGACGGAATCTTCGTAAAAAGCCCTTTTTTTAAGCTGCCTATTCTGGAGAAGAAAAAGTATAGTTAATGGCAGCACCAAAAAATACGGCAATTTTTGCAGTAGTTCTCTGCTAATGACTTTTGGTTAAAAAATTAACAGTAAAATATGTTCTTTTTTCCGTGCTGTTTAGTTACAAATCAAGTGAAATCGGGCAAATTTGCTTGATTATTTTAATGCTGTTAATTAGTTTATAATTTTAATGCTGCTTTGTATTATATGCTGTAAAATTTGATACATTTATCGAAGGAGTTGGTAATTTTAACAGTACTTGCGTAATTTGAGACAAATTCAGTTTATAACCTCTATTTTATTTAGTAAACACTTGTTAATTTTTTTTTACTTCACTCAGTTTCATTTTTATGTGAGCTGTAAGTCAACACCTATCAAATACAAGAAATATATATTTGTATTTATTTATTTCTTGGTACAGATACATGCCAGCTTGTGTGCTCAATTACATAAGTACCATTTATAAGCCATTGTCAAGTTGAAAGACAGATTGTACAATTCAGAGAAGGATGGTTCAAAGATACAACCATGGTTACGGTGGGATTCGAACCAGCTACCTCCCTAGCACAGAGCGCTTGGTGGGCGAAACCATTCGGCCCCTACATATTTTATTTTATAACCGTCGTTGAACAGCCGATCCAATTTTCGGGTTTACGACGACTAAGCCTTGTCATTTTGAACCCAATCCAGAAGACAAGGGAACTCCTGGATCAAGTACTGGGAGAGAATTGACTTCGTGGAGGACTTTTTTGAGGGAGCTAGCCCACATTTGTGTTACATACAGAGGAAAACCACGAAAACCTCACGCGGTTAGCTTGACAACAAAGGGACTCTAACCCTCCAATCGTACACCTTTGAGGATATTTTACGTCAGCACTGTGATCGATGTAAGCCGGATGTGGAATTCAGATGGATCAGCCATCGCTGGGATTCAATCCCGGTTCACCTCATTAGAAGGCTTAATTTCCTGAGCAATCGCGGCTCTACCAAACGCAGTTTAAAATACAGGAAGGGAGTTCGAATCCTACCATATCCCAGGAAGCGTAGCAAAATTAATAAGTAAATTTGACTTGCATGCAGGCTCATGTATTCAATACAAAGAGTGGCTTATCTCTTTTTGAATTTAAGAACAGATTGTACAAAAGTGAGAACTACCCTTACGCTTCGAAGCGTTTGGTGGAAAGATAATAGCTATGAAATGTCCAATAATATAGGGTTGTTTTACTTGCAATTAAAATTAGCGAACCTCCATGCTCCTCCACTAAACACTCTAAAGCTTAGATGTAGTGGGTTCGAATCCCTCTATAATACTGGTGGATGTCCTTTTCAAAAACTGTGCTATTTGTTTTTAAAGTTATATCATCATCAACAGTTCACATTTAGAGAATTTAAAGCCATAACCATCTAGAAGGTTATGGTAAACCCATCTTTAACATAACCTTTAGAAGATGGTTATGTTTAAGCTCAACTAAGGTTCAGCATATTCCCGGTTCTGGGAGAAGTTTTTGTACTCTTTTTATCGGCATGTGTGTATTTAAAAAACCGCTTTTTTTTTATATTTAAAATAAGAAATTTTTTGTTTTCATACATTCTAAAAAAAAATGTGAAAAGATGAAGAAACTTTTATTTATAAGGCAGATTATTTTAATTATAAGCATTCAATTCGGCCATTCTGAAAAAGAAAAGGTTCTTACTTTTATATTTCCTTTATTCGTTTGAAAACAGTGTGGTTTAAGGGCAACACTCTCAAACTAAATACGCATTCTAAAAGAAAGAAAGAAAAAAAGCGATATATACATGGAATAATCACTTGCTCTAAATGCTATGCTAACGTAAAACGATAAATTGAAAAAAAAAATTATCTCTAAAACCAGAACACCGTCCACTCACACTTTATAAATGTTCGAAGGGATAGGGGGGTTCCGATCCGCTTAACAGATGATCGATCCATACTCCCCCTCCCCCCGTCCCTCCATATGGTTGTTGTATGGCTACAATATCTGTGGCCTCACACACATTTTGAGGGTCCTTAACTAACCGTATACCGACCCAAAAGAAACGGATTTGTTACCCAGTGATAGAACCCACAATGAGAGTTTAGGGGGGGGGGATGAACACAAAAGGGGTGGGTGATACTCACAGATATCTTGAAAGAGGTATTTTGTGTTAATGGTCTTCCCTCTGTATATCTCTCTATATCCAACAGAAAAGCCAACATTCGAATGTTCGAAAAGGGAGGAGAATCTTTGTTAGGTAAGGGCCGTGAGTATTATATATCGCTATAATGCTGTGATAAATTACAACATTGATTCCTGCTCATTATTACATAAAATGCGTTTCAGAATCTTCAAAAAAAGAAAAACTCTTTAATAAAAAATAAAAAAATAGACGAATTTCCAAAAAAGAAAAAGAAATCTTCAAGAAAATGAAAGCGATAGATTTTAATAATCTCAAAATAATGTACAAACGTGGTAGAAACTAAAAGTTATCGAAAGCTGGAAAAAATTACTACTCAAAAAGAGAGTATCGAAACATCAAAACTAGTTTGATTGCTGAGGGGAAACAGGAGTTGACGTTGTATAACAAATTTTAAATTTTTTCTGTCTTTTAGATTAATTTTTGTGAAAAGGCACTTTATTCATAAATCAAGACCGTATCGGTTTGATACGGTCTATCACGTACCGTTTTTGTAAAAGAAACTATGAAAATATTTACCCAGACCCGCCCCAATTCAGGGCATACGGGTAAATGTTTATTAAAACCAAGTAAAAACAGAAAAGAACATAAAATGCATAAAATACATAAAATACAAGAGTCATATGGTAACAGCCGGGAGGGCCGCCTTATAGTGCGTAATGTAGATTTCTTGATTATATAGGTTTTTGAGTTAGATGCAGATTCGCCCTGTAGTCCATTCTCCTATCTCCTTAAAACGACATTATTCGTCATTCAAGGAGAGTACGGTCATCTATCATTAAATTCCCTATATTCTATTCGGAGGTACGCCATTTGCCCAACTGTAAAATCTCGAGGGGAAAAGGTGAACTTATAATTTTAATAGAAAATAATTCAAGATTTCTATATGGAAGATTATCACTATTTTGAGAAAGGGACAAATGTTGTTGTCATGTCCAGTAGTGCAAAGAAAATTAAATTTGTCCAAAAGTATCTATAACAGCTTTGGCCACATCAATAATCTCCATGGAATAGAGGAGTCACTGCGGGGGATCCAGGTGGATCCTGACGAGCTTCGCCCGTATGGCTGAACAATCAAAGACATGGTCGGGAGAGAGTTCTGTGTCGACGCAGTGAGGACAACTTCTGTAGCTTCGATGGCCACCTGGAGATATTTTCATTCCCTTGAAGTGTTAAGTCCTCAATCTAGCTATGGTTGTGGAGATGGCTCGATCACAGTTTAGGGCAGGGATGGAGTGCTTCAGAGAGGTGGTAGAAAGTAGTCCCTCGACTGGCTATCGCATCAGCATCAGTTAGGGTCAGGCTGTTGGAAAATTGGGAGTTATCTCGGGCCTCCTTGGACAGGATATCATCTTTCTTATTACCATCGATATCGACGTGTGCTGGTATCTATTGAAGGATACAAAAAGGTGGTATCCATTGAAGGGACAAATCTCGAGTTAAAATGGATGATCTCTCTTCCCTCGATTGCAGATTAATATGATTTTAATGAGTTGGGCGAATGGAATACTGGGGTAGCTTACCTCTTGCAGCTCATTAAATTCATCCCTGTTACATCAACACCTCCTAGAAGAAAAAAGGCCTCAGCACGGATCAGTTTAGTAGTCCGACGTAACGAACTTAAACTGCGCAGTGGAGGAAAAATGAGAAAGATGTCACAGCGTTCGAGCTACTAAGCTGCGCAGTGGTGGAAATACGAAAGATGTCATTATTTTTGGACTATTAAACGATCAAATTTCTTGTTTATGGTAACCCGTGCAGAGACCTTCTCTTTTCTGGGAGGTGTTGATTATATCCGGTAGCAATTGGATAGCTGGGCGAATGGACTACTAGAAGAACGGCCTCAAACACCAGTTAGAATTTCGCCACTTCGGGAAGGCTGCTAAGGCTTTTGTAGCCAAGATCGGTAAAATGATCGGTACCTTACATACGGTATGAATGCTTCGCATTCATTGGGCATGCTGTACGATTACCGAAAGACTTAAGCAAATCTTCTCGAAAGTCTTAACCGAAAATTTACACAAGTTTCAAATGAGTTCACGAGTTCAAAACGGTCACAATTCCAGTTGAAATTAAAATGTTCGGACTATAGAATGGAATAGGAGAGAGTTATATTGTTAAATCTTGCGCTTTTCACAACAAATTAAAATAAAATGTTACCAGCCACTAACTTTTATTGTGACGTCATCTATTAGTAAAAGTAGTCATTTTGAATGACATTAAAGGTTAATCATAAAAAGTAAAGGTTAGTGCACCATTGATCCGATCCGTTGGAGGAAACTTATTGAGAAGGTCTTGGCATGTGTTAGGCTGTAGTCCATTAGAACACGAAGTAATTTGAAATGAAGATAGCAAAAATGTTGCCATTAGGTTCTTATAATTTTCTCCTAAAAGGAAGAGAAGAAAAAAACACCGTCAATCTCTTTCAATTAGAGAAGAAGGTGGGACTGAAACTATCAAAACACGTTTGTTTGCCAGAATAAAACAGAGAGGTGTTGAAAGGTGATTATTAGGAAAACTACCAGATTTTATCAGGCAATCAAACTTAATCTAATGTTTTCCAGCATGCCTACCTCAGTATTAATTCTATAGATTTTCGATATGACATTTGTTTCCACATCGCTTAAATAGTAATTTATGATTATTGGTGTGCATACTTTTTTACAAGGATTCTTTTAAAGAAGGGCAGTCATTACCGAATATCATGTATCTTGATATTTGAATCTTAGAGTAATTCAAATTGATCTAAAAATCAACCCTTGAAAATAATTTTGAGTTTACTATCCATTGAAAGAAGTGGATTCATTTCTTTTAATGACACAAAGAACTTTTTTTTGGATGGGTAAGGAGATTGAACGTTGTGTTTCGTTCTATTTCATTTTAATTTCGAACGTCCATAGGAGCCACATTCACTCTTAGTCATTGACATATTGAATGTGAAATAAAGTTACCACTACCTTTCACTTTCCCCACGTGCCCGTGTTTTGCCCCCAACGCCCTAACGAGGTGGTGTTGCCGGATTGTGTCCGTTATCTGGCCGGAATAATGCCCGGACTCTTCCTACACACAATAGACCACTACTGAAGGACTCCAACCCTGGTTACTCGCAGATAACGAACAACCTTCCCCGGGCATACACGTCCATCATCGGAGCCATTTCTGTCCACTTTGACGTCATTAATTACTCTTTCTAGAATCAAATTTAATAATCTACACTTAGCAACCAGGTTTTTGATATTAATTAGTAATTTGAATCTGTAACATAGACAGTGATTATGCAGACACATTTTAATTTCTCCGCAATGCCGTTTGATTAACAGCATTTACAAAGGACTTCCAATTCATAAAAATTTCAATCCGCCATGCTAATAATCGATGGTTATATTTAAAAGCTATTACAAAATTTAATTAAGAAAATTTTTATTTCAAAACAATTCTACTTGGGGGTGATACTTCTGTAGATAATATAAGTACTAAATATGCTGTGTCTTGGGCAATAATAATAATTGAGGATATTCCAATATCACCGCTCTTTATATATATTTTTAGTTTTTTTTTTTGTAGTCAAAAAACCGTGCACGTTATGGATTAAAGCGATGGTGAAACAAAATTGCCATCAAATTGCGGATGAGTGATTTTATTTTACTTTATAACCGGCGATGAGCAGCCGATCCGATTCTGAACCTTGTCATTTTGAACCCAATCCAAAGGACAAGGGAACTCCTGGATCAAGCGCAGGGACAAACTACTTTTTGATGGAGCTAAACTGCATTTATGTTAAACGGAGATAAAAAAAAAATTTAAAAAAATAAAATAAACACGAAAACTTCCGATGGTCTGACAGCAAGGGAATTCTTTCTTATGATCCCTCTATCACTGAGGATATTTCACGTCACAGTGTGGTCGGTGCGAGTGTGGAGCAGAATTGGTATCAACCAGCCACCTCTGGGATTCGAACATGGGCACCACATTGGGATACGAATGTTCGATCCCCTGAACCATCGTGGCTCAGGATGGATGATTGAAAAATAGCAGAGCCAGTTTAATTATATGATAAAAATTAGAAGTGTTTCGAGCAATCGCCTTTACTTTCACCTGTTTTCTCAAGAAGTCAACAAAGTTTTGATGCTTTCAGTCATCCTTCCTTAATAGTGATTCATATGATTTCATGAAAGCTTCAGAGTTTTGCTTTTTGTACCACAATTTTCGACTGGACACAATAGAATTTTTTTTAAATTTCATTTTTGATAAGGATTTAAAAACTGCGCATTCAGAATGAAACACTCCGTATTGCTATATGTCTAAAAGGCTTCAAATATCACTGAAGAAGTTTATATTATTAGAGAGTTTTTGCATAGCTTGTGTTAACCATAACACTAACCTTTATTTCTATCCCACAGCAATATTGCGATTTGTTTGGAAAATTTAGCGCTTGTGTGACAAAACTTAAGTGGTGTTAGGTTGAAATTGCAACGATTTGCAGAATCTCTTTATCTCTATTATTCCTCTCTCTATCTCTATGATTCCATTTGTACTGGGAACGGAATATCCGGGGGGGGGGTTGTTCTGGAGCAGGCGTCCCCAAACCTATGCCAGCAGTCACACTTCAATCATTTTATGCGTCAGTGGCAACTACAATAAAAAAATCAGTTATCAATAAAATGCTTTGAAAAAGTTTGAATTTAAGAAAAAAAGTACATTAATTGGTGCCCACTGACTGCCTGTCATTAGAATGTGGATGTTCTCGAAGCAATTTAACCGGATCGTCTGTCCCTCTGACCATTAATGTCGGTATAAGAGTGGTTTGTGTTTTAACATCTTTTGTGTCCGGGCGTAAACAATGAAGAAAAGACTTCAATTGTCTGGCTATAGACGGATTCTCAGTGTCGGGCAAGGTACTTATCGCCCGACTGAAATTATGAAGCAAATTCCCTTTAACAAACACCTTCTCGATCCGCCATTGTAGAAAGGGAAACTCTCTCTCATAAAGTTTTCATCCAAACACAACAAAGGGTTGTTTTCTTTTCAATCCTTTTGCATGGAAACTGAGGGTCCCTTAAGAAGCTCAAATGTCGTTTTCTGTAACTAAGAATACTGGGTCAAAAGATATAATACTAGCAATGGAAAAATTTTATTCGAAAATAACTTTCATGGTACGAAAAATTACTGTTCCACTCTATAGAAGAGCATTGTCAAGTGCACAAAATAAAAAAAGCAGAACACTCTTTATAACTTTTGATCTAATAATAGCATTGTCATCGAGATAATTAAGATTCTAACTATAAACTGAATAATTAACCACATATACGTCAGCGTAACTAAAATTGCCATTTTACACTGAATCAGCAATAGACAATCGGTCATTTCTCAGTCTATCACCCATAGACAAATGAAGAAAGTTTGTCATTTCAACATCAAATTTGTCCCTTTTAAAAATATTTATTTGTAAGTAATTTATTATTTTCTATACTATTTGTAGTCGAAAAAGCTCTGAATTATGAGGTACATATATGCTACTGTGAATCACCGAAATCGGTGGTTGTTAATTTCCACCGGTGAATCTCGACAATCACATAGAGACTTTGGCAAATGACCGAAATATACACTAAGTCTAGTTAAGCGCCACTACCCGGTATACCCTACACTGACGTTTTTTTAAGGTTCAGTGAAACACAATAGATATGTATCGGGAAATCATCAATTGCGGCTCATTGTTTGAATCTTGGGAATAAATTCAATTCCGACAATGCCAAAATTACTTACACCCCAGTCACACCAGCTCGTCTTGATGCTCTGGGATCTTCTTTTATTCGTTGCTAACGACATTAGTTTCTAACCAACCTCCCATAGTACGCGAAAATGCATTTTCCCCTGATTTTCCTTTCTCGGCCACTGCGGTTTTTCTTGTTCTGTTTTTCATCTTCTCTTTCTCTTTCGGCTACTGTGGTTTTCCTAGTTTTGTTTCTCCCCTTTATTTTTCAATTTTTCGTCGGCAATTTTTATTTATTTATTATTATTTCAAATCACTTCTGTTGCTTGTTCTCATTCACGGTCGGCAAGTCTTGAAAATGGGCGTCCATTTTTGAAGCGCTTGAAACACGTCGACTGTTTTTCGCTATTTACTTATTTTTGAAACAAATGAAATCCATTTCTTTTCAGCGTTTGAAACTTCGTGGCTTATTCTAAATTTGCCTCAATTCACATCGCGGTTCATCATAAACACAATGACAATTTACAAAAAAAAATCAAGTTGCAAACGTTTTTAATCACTTTAACGAAGCAAATACAAATAATGGCATATTTCTTTTCAAGCAAATATCGAAGACAGTGTTTCTTAACATGAGGCAAAAAAAGGTAGAGAGGGGGCGGAAAAAATAGGAATCTTACTATAGTTTTAGCTAATGACAACATAACCAAAAAGCTATTGTTTGCCTTCCATCTATTCAGTTTATTTTATAAATACAGATTTCTATTGTCGAAAGTGACGGAATCATCAAACTGCTCCTCAAACTAAATTGCATTTCGACCCGAATAGGCACCCGGCAAAAGAAAATGCTGCTTACAGCCAGAATCTCTCTTGTGATGCAAATATCCTAAAATGGAACTAAGCGATCTGGCAACAAAAGTCCCCTATGAGTGAAAGTTTCATTCCATCCCCCACTTCAACTGTCTTGCTGATCAGATTCCCCCCTCCCCCCTTTTCATCCTTTCAAACGTTAAAGTCAGTCTCTATAGATATATATCTGAACTATCAAATCTTCCTAAATATATATTTTTTTTTCTTCTTCCATCGTATTCAAGTATTTATTATAAAAGCTTTTCAATGGGCAGTTTGACAATGAGTTGGCATTCGAAAGATCTTTTTATTATTTGGATTGTCGTTTGTCAGAAATAGAAAAAGAACTCTGTTTTCCACTGCTTTTCATATGTTTTGTAGGAATAACACTGAAGTGGTTTTAATTTTCTACCACAGCGGCCACCCATTCTTCCTTTTTTGTGTCCCAAGATGCGCCATTCTCTCTCTTTCATCCCTTATTTCGAGATGTTATCTTTTTTAAGTAACTCTAAAGACGCGAAACCTGAAAAAGTAAAAGGACGAGAGAGAGAAAAAATCTCGTTTTCATTCGAAAGTGATTGAATTTCTCATTAATGTGTGTTTGGGAAAGTGTTCTGACTTTTCTCTCCGAAAATGTTTTATTCAAAAGAAGGGAATTGAAAGTCATTCGGATGAAAAATAGTCCGAAATATGCGATGAAAAAGAATTTATGTCGTCATGATTCCGATCTTAATTTTAAGAAAATAATGCGTCTTAGTCGAGACATTTTTTTTCTTCTTNATCAGTTTAATAATATAATACAAATGAAAATCTATTATTACTTTTAATATTACAGGCCTTAAAAAATTTTTTTTATAAAGGGTACCGTGTAGCCTTAATGGTACAGCGCTTGACATATATGGGGATATTTCAGTATCGTGATCTGTCCCGCCAACTACAATCGCCAAGGTGCCAAAAGGATTTTAAACCTGCAAATTTTTTAAAAAAAAGAAGAAAAAAAACACAAGGACAAAACATGTAGACGTTTACTCAGAGGTGGCTACGAGTTATACCTTACAAGTGGGTCCCCTTCAGTGATGTTTTTTTAGTTTCTCACGGGCAGCTGCCCGGAAGTTGTCGAGACTTGGCGATTATTCTGCAGATCACGATACGGAAATCTCATTCCAGAGTCCTTATTAAAAAAAGAAAACAAATAAGTAAACATATTAGGGGTCGGAAATAAATATTTAAGCGAAGTAAAAACAAAATCTAATGCATATCACTATTGAGGAAAACGGGATGTAACTAAAATAAGTTTGATTGCTTAATAAAAAATTGCGGTGCTTCTAATGATGTTTTGATGTTTTTAACCCTGCTTTCCATGTCAGAGTAAGTTAATGTAATTATTAGTTAGTTAATGTAATCAATTGCAAGTTAATGTAATTATGTCGGCATCTAACGGGGGTTTGTTATTTACTTATTTTTACTGACGAGAGAGGCATTAGCAATGTTTACGAAAGACATTAAAATTCTCTTATTATCAAAATTTCTTTTAAAAGCAAAATAAAAAAACGTAACAAAAAAAATGACTCGTTTAAAAATGTCAAATGTGAATTATAAGTTGAATTCGGAAAAAGAATTAAGAAAAATTTCTTTTCCGTAACAGATATCAACAGTTTTGAATGCAAAAAAGTAACGCAACACATTCCTAAAGAATATTCTAATCAAAATTTTACAAAATTAATTAAAACGTGAATTTCGTTAAATGTAAAGTTGGATATTTTTTTCATTTGAATTTATTCCTAGAACTAGATTGCTGCAGTAAAAGTAGAAATGAAAGCAGTGACCAGGGGACGGGAGAAGGTAACAACCTTCTTACGTAAGCATAGTAGTGCCGTGCAATTGAAAAAACGGCGCAAGTGCTTCACGATTGATTCCGAGAAAAGTGGCTTGACTTCTTTTTTTCTTCTATTGCTAATATAAAATTTCAAAATTAATGTACAATGCTAAAATGGAATTTCAAAAACAAAATTCACTTTTTTAAATTTTTTTTTTCTGAAAATATATGTAGCTTACCCTATAAAGTTGCCAAATAGTATATACAAATCTCAATTTAAAAATTTTTGTCGCTTACGCCAATTTTTCAATTGTACAGGAGAGTAGGGAGTTTGTGATAAGCCGAAAAAATGCCAAAAATATGCTTACGCAATATTTGAACCGTTCTTAATAAATGGCCAGAGTAATAAATAATGAGGCAGAAAAATAGTTATTAAATCAATTTGTCATGAACGGAGTTTTGATCACTAAGAATGGGGGAATAATGTTTCCAACAACATGAACTCCCCCCCCCATTGTACACATCAATTGAAAACAATTTCTGAATCGATTAAGGCTTTACAGCTATTTGTTTAACTTGTTCATCTACCTATGGCTTCTGGGGGAGGGGGGTACAAGTGAGAAGCGCATCTGCTATTTAATCCCTGATTACTTGTTTAATAAATATATGCGTACTTCTGGTGTTCCTTGTGCATCATTTATACATCAATAATCGCATCTTCCGCGTGAAGCCTCTTAAAACAGAAAAGATTCCATTGAAAAAGCATGACAATCCAATTTCCTTTCAAACATTTGCTTCCTGGATTTATTAACTCCTTCAGATAAATCTCATTTGACAACGCGTTGGTATTTCTTCTGTGCAAGATCCACCGAAAAATATCCGGAAAACTGTTTGCCTGATTAAGAGGCACAATATTATTACAATCACGTGGGAAATTTATTTTATTTATTTATTTTTTTCATTTTTTTTTATTTTTATAACCGTCGTTGAACAGTCGACCCAATTTAATGTTTCAAATACTGATGTTCAACTCCATAGCCCTGTAATTTTGGGACTTGTAGACAAGGGATCAAGTAGTACTGGGAGAAATTTCGCCTTTGCCGAGGACTTTTTGATGGAACTAAGCCGCACTTGCGTTACATGAAGAGGACAACCACGAGAACCTCTTACGGTTAGCCTGACGGCAAAGGGATCCATGATCCGTCTACCAATGAGGAAATTCATAATGATCAGCCATATCTGGGATTCGAACCCGGTTCATTGCGAGGCTATCCCTTGAGCCACCACGACTCTATTCTGATCATTGTGCAAATAATGCGAGGTCGAAATCGATTTCTTTAACTCTTACTTGGAGAACAGTTTAAAATTTTTAATAAAATTCAACAATGTTAGAACAAAAGTTGGCAGGATTATTGATCAATACGTTTATTACAAGTCTTTTGCTTTTTTATTGAATTAAAATGAAAGTTGCACTGATTTCGCTCCGCAAATAAATTTTTACAAAGTTGTTCCGACATGTAGTAGTTTTATTCGGGCACGCATTTTGTTGACTAACATGTCTGGCAGAGCGTATAACATATTTAGAATTCTAGAACCCTGGAAATATTGAAATTTTCATCTTTAATTGATATTTTTACGTTAAGAATTGAAACTGTTCGCACATTATTATTTTTGCCATTTTACAGTAACTTTCGTTCTATAACTTCGGAGAAGGCATCAAAAACCGTGCTTATGTACACTGCTGGAAATTTCTCGGAAAAAATAGTTAAATAACAATTTATTGAATGGTTATTTTACCACATTTAATCAAAGCAGTCAAATAACCATAAATAAAATGATAATCAAACTGTTAAGTTTGACTACCAAAAACTCTTTATTCACTGCCTTCATCTAATACAGTTAAACAACCAAAATTTTATCGCACCACCTAATGAAGCTACTGTGCACATATAGGCTTATCCGTCAATCTCATGACCGGCAGTTTGAGTCCTAGTGTTGACACCTCAATATTTCCTCCATTCCGTTTAAAACAAGAAGAATTTATAGTGTCCGGCACTCTCCAATGACCATTACCTTACGAAAAGCCGAGCTAGTACGTCTAGTTCAATATTTATATATTTTTCCTTTTTTGAAAAATGCTAATTGTAAATGGTTAAAAATCCATATAGTTTAGTATTCATGGTTTTATAACCATACTTTTGATAAAAGGTATCAAAACCATAAAGGAAAAAAAAAAATGTTCGTTACCGTAAACTTTACGGTTAATCGGATGGACAGACAGCTGCCAGTTATTTTACCCTAATTTTAGAATGAAAATTTGAACAGTGTAGCAGTACTTAAATCTATTTATCAAAAAAAAAAAAAAAAA
>NC_092208.1:90092310-90100083 GCF_043381705.1 Parasteatoda tepidariorum
AAAAAAAAAAATGAAAAACAAATTTGGAGATATTTCCGTATGATAGGTCGCTCCAACTACAATAGCAAATGGCAGAGTCAAATAGATTTTAAACATGCAATTTTTTTTTAAAATGGAGATGTTTGCTCGGGGATGGCCACGCTATACCTTTCGAGTTGGTCCTTTTCTGTGATTGTTTTTTTCTTTTCCTTTTTAGTTTTCTCGCGGGTCGCTGCCCGTAAGTTACCAAGACTAGGCTATTATTCTGCTACAGATCATGATACGGAAATCTCCCTTCAAAATGTTTTCTACGTGACAATAGTGCGAATTCATCTTACGCACATTTTCTGTATTTTTAAAAACAGAAGAATATTTTCCTCTTTCTTGTTTATCCATCCTTTCTCGTGTTGCAGTTGTCGAAGACAGCGCGCACGCCATCTATCGCGATAACACCTCCGACCAATAATAGAAAAGTGGCATCTGATCTGGCCAATCTCTTCAGGTACGGCTACCGTCGGAACTTTGACTCCGCCTACTCCATTTGAGTGGCACTTAAACGGACCAACCGGAAAGAGCGTTATATCCATCGAACTCCCCCTTCCTCCAGGGTGTGGAAAGTACTCCAGCATCAGTCAACAGACGAGCAGCGGTGAAGGAAGAAGAACGTTATTCGAAAGATCGGGCTCAATCCATTCATCCATCTCTTCAAACTTTTTTTTTCCTCATCAAAATTGAGAGCCAACGCTTCGAGGAGGTGGGGGGCCACTTCGGTAATCGATGGCCTTTTCCTTCCATCAAAATGACGGACTCCAAACAGTGCGACAACGATCACGTCAAGAGACCGATGAATGCTTTCATGGTGTGGTCAAGAGCCCAGCGACGTAAGATGGCCCAAGAAAATCCAAAAATGCACAATTCCGAAATCAGCAAAAGACTGGGCGCTGAATGGAAACTACTGACGGAGCCTGAGAAACGTCCGTTTATAGACGAGGCGAAGAGACTACGAGCGGTGCACATGCGAGAGCATCCCGACTACAAATACAGACCCAGGCGGAAACCGAAGCCACCTTCACCCAAGAAAGACTCATTTTTCCCGCTCGATCCTAGGATCATGCTGCGTCCATTGGAGAGTGAAAAAGCACTGACAGCAAGGACTTTTCAATATCCCCCTCCAGACCCTGCTGGCTATGTTTACGGCCCATCCTTTGGAGAACATTTGAAAAAAATGGGAGAGTTTTCGACCAGTTCCTATATGGGCACCCCACCGAGCATCTATCCGGATTCACCTTTCCCCCCTACTTTCCCCAGTTTTGTTTATCCAGGAGCCTATAGATCCTTCGGTGCCTATCCTCCTTGTTTTCCGGGACATCCTCAGGACTTTATTCATTCCTATCCTTACTACCACCTCCTGAAACAGGAGAGACCGTTGGTCATCACTCCTCCTTCGTCCTCACCACCTGTCATCACTACACCCCCCTCACCCTAGGTGAGATTATTTATTTTCAAATTGATTACTAGTTCCTTTTGTATTGTATAATAACTGTAAATAGTGATTACATGTTAAGCTATTTCACTATTTGTTTATTTTTGCAATTACTTCAATTTAGTTTTTTAATCGAATTTCAAAAATTAGTTTTTTTTAAATATTATTTTCATTTTGACAAATGTTTATTTAAATTTTCTCCTTAATCAATTAAATTACATTGAAGTTCCTTTTGTATTGTATAATAACTGTAAATAGTCATTACAAGTTAGGCTATTTCACTATTTGTTTATTTTCGCAATTACTTCAATTTAGTTTTTTAATCGAATTTCAAAAATTAGTTTTTTTTTAAATATTATTTTCATTTTGACAAATGTTTATTTAAATTTTTTCCTTAATAAATTTAATTACATTGAAGTTCCTTTTGTATTGTATAATAGCTGTAAATAGTTATTACAAGCTAGGCTATTTCACTATTTGTTTATTTTCGCAATTTTTTCTATTTAGTTTTTTAATAGAATTTCAAAAATTAGTTTTTTTTAAATATTATTTTCATTTTGACAAATGCTTATTTAAATTTTTTCCTTAATCAATTAAATTACATTGAAGTTCCTTTTGTATTGTATAATAACTGTAAATAGTCATTACAAGTTAGGCTATTTCACTATTTGTTTATTTTCGCAATTCTGTCAATTTAGTTTTCTAATAGAATTTCAAAATTATTTTTTTTCTGAAAATTATTTTCATTTTGACAAATGTCCATTTTAATTTTCTCCTTAATCAATTAAATTATATTGTAGCTCCTTTCGTATTGTATGATAAATGTAAAAAGTCATTCAGTTTTAAACTAAACAAACTAATGGATTACCCTATTTTTGTGCTTATGTAATTAAACTGGAATTTGAATGACAATTTCTTTTTCTAATTACTTTTAAAACATTTTGATTTGTTTCTATTCTCCTCAATGACTTAATACTACAGTTCTTTTTGTATTATATAATAACCGTAAGCAGTAGCTTCGTGCTAAAATGTGCAAATTTTATATCTCCTTTGTATATTTTCATTAATTGAATTTCAATAACTATATTTATAAATTACTTTTACCGCCACAAATATACGTTTCAATTTGTTTTTATTTTTCAATCAATTAATTTATATTCTATGAGCTCTTGCATGATAATTGAGAAAATTAATTAAATTAACTAAAATAGGCTAATTTCACTATTTGTTTACTTTCCTAATTAAATATTTACTTTTTAATTGAATAAATTTTTTTTGGAAATTAGTTTTACCCCTACAAATGTTATTTTTTTTCTTAGTCATTCATAATTTATATTGTAAATTCCTTTTGCATCGAGAAAAAAATGCGAAAAGGCAAGAAATGCTAAATTAAGCAAAAATTTAATAATTTCGCTGAATTTATTACTTTAACTATGTTGTGTTTTTGTGATTAAACTGGATTTTGAATAACAATATTTAAAAATTATTTTGACCTCAAAAATATCAGTTTAAATTTGATTTTACCCACCATTAATCCGTATTACAAATCTTTTTGTACTGTATAATAACTGTAAGTAGCATAATAAATGTGAAATATAATAAATGTTAAAGTGTGCAAATTCCATATTCGAAAGTAAACGAATATTTCCATATTCGTTTACTTTCTTAGCTGGATTTGAATAACAAATTTTAAAAATTATTTTTACTTCAATAAACATCCATTTCAATTTTTTTTTCTCTTTTCATTTAATTAATTTATATAGTTTCTTTTGTATTGTAAAACAACTGAAAAAAAAATCATTCAATGTTAAACGAAACGAATTTGTTTGTATCATTATTTGATTATTTTTTAATAGATTGGATATTGATTAACTATTTTTGAAAATTAGTTTTATCTCATTAAATATATCTTTCAATTTTTTTCCCATCAAATAATTTGTATTATAGTCCCTTTTGTATTGTAATAAAACTGTAAAGAATCATGAAGTGTTAAACTACCGAAATTCACGCATTTACTTTAGTGTGTAAATAGGAATTTGGTGAATTATTTTAAAAAAATATTTTTTGCTTTAATAATTATCCTTTTTTTTCACCCCCGCTGTAAAAATGACTTTTTTTTTCGACACTAACTTGAAAACCATCCTATGTGTAAACTTCTTTATTTCATACTTTATTAACATTCGGAATTAAATTGAAAACTGAATTATAATTTTTATACATTATTTTTACCTTAGTAGATTTCCGATTTGTTTCATTTTCAATTATTTACTTTATATCAAATGTTTCCTTTAGTATTACAATACACTCACGATATCTCGATCTTCGATGTATCGAAAACCTTGTACGTCAAAAAAATATTTTTCCCCTTGCCATTATATATCTGCCTAATTTTAATATGAATTCTTATACAGAAGAGTTTCTTCTCAAAATCTTGCTGTGTCGAATTTTTTTTCAAAATAGAAATTCAATTTTTTCGGAAAAATCAGAATGTAAAATTATTGTACACTAATTCCTTTCTATTTAATGCATCATTATTTTTATCTTACTTTTAAAAATAAAATTATCTTTGCTGTATTCTGACTTATATTCAACTATTACATATTCTCACCTTTCATGACTCTACTTTATATTTTAGAACATATTTTTCTACTTTTTTGAACATATGCAGTTCTGAACTTGTTATCCCAAAAAACTCGCTATATCGATATTTTTTTAGCGTTCCTTCAACTTTCAGACATCGAAAGTATTGTAAAAAGTTATTTAGTGTAAAATTATATGAATTTTATTTAACTTACCTTTGTAACTAAATTGGTTGAATTTTTGATAAGGATTCTAGAAATACACGTAAAAGGCGGTCTTTATGGTTAATGCTTATAATCTTTTTAATACATTTTCTTAAATTTCTTCAATAGTTTATCATCTCTGCATTAGTAGGATTATAAGGAGTTGTATTTTCGTAAAAAAAGATTTGTTGATGTTTATTGAGATTCTGTTGTCATGCATGATATTCGCAGCAACAAAATCAACAATTTCAAGCAATTATATCATTTGTACTTTTGCGTGTATACTCATTTACTATAAAAAAAATCACTCACAAGCTATCATTTTCCTGCATCAATGTGGTAACATTAATTTTATATTTATTGAAAATATTTGTAATATCCTTATAAAAATTATTTAATTTCTTACATTTAATTTTCATAAATAAGCTTTTATTTATTTTTCTTTTCAATATATTTTTAATATTGTAGTTTCTTTTGCAAAGCAATTATTTGTAATTCTAAAAAAATTTAATAATGTTTTGTACTGATATAATTGGCATGCATAGTACTCAAAGGTGATGAAAGACCGGAACACTTTTATAATTTTGATCCGGGGATAGGAATGTATACTTATAGTAGGTAAAAACGATTCGTTGAAATCTCACTTATAAACTGTTCGATGGATCTCGTACTAAATTTAATTTTGTCATCTAAAATCATAGTTCTTCACAATTTAAAATGTTTGTATACCTTATAACTCAAAATGTATTCGATTATTATTAAAATAAAGTTTTTAAAAAATAAATAATTTGAAATTTTTTGTATAGTATGTCATTATTTTTGGATAAACTGGTTTCGTGAATGTGTGCAAAAAGTTATATGAGGTTCGATTCGACAGCAAAAAGTAAGATTTGTAAATGTCGACTGATCTCTAAAGTAAACTAATGACCCTATTTTCCTATTACACTTTATATTTTAAGGATCAAAAATTAGCAAACAAAAAAA
The DNA here is from genome assembly GCF_043381705.1 of Parasteatoda tepidariorum. Classification (NCBI taxonomy): domain Eukaryota; kingdom Metazoa; phylum Arthropoda; class Arachnida; order Araneae; family Theridiidae; genus Parasteatoda; species Parasteatoda tepidariorum. Next base: position 90,097,540 of record NC_092208.1, read on the forward strand.
AATTATTGCAAAAAAATAAATTTCTTTTTTGCAATTAAATTCGTCTTCATAAACTAATTAGCTTTCAATTCTCAATTTAGCTTCATTATGAATATCACATAAAAAACCGATCATAAATTATTAAAGTATTCCGAATTTTATTTTCCGCGTTGTAAAATATTAGCGAAACATCAATTGTTTACATAAATTATTAAATATACCGCGTATTTAAAATATTATTTCTCATTCAAAAGTTTCGTTTTTTAAGTATATTTTTATTGTAACATAATTTACTTGTTTTTTCAACCCCATTAGACCTGACATTTAATGAACTTTTTCACTAACATATTTTATTTTTAACATGAATGCTGCTTAGCCTATATTTAAAATAATCTTTATGTTAATTATGATTTTATAAGCATTTTAATGATTTTCAGTTATTATTTTTTTAATTAGCAATTAAATTTCATTAGGTTATTGAGCTTTCAGTATCAGAACTGCGTGTCATTGGATGCTAAAATATAAACGGCAGTACCACTCATTTGAGTTTAAATATAATTTCCATTTATTTCAGTTATTTGTACATATAATTTATTTTTGCTGAATAAAATGGAAGTTATATATGACGTGAGTTTTACATGTTCACGATAAATTCCGTTCCTGCATTTTATTTCATTTATTAAATTACTTTTAAATATCTAAAATAAACGCTCCTTCGAAGCAAACCTTTTTTTAAAAAAGAAGATCGAATTTCCAAGAATTATTCCACACGGCTCGTGAATTTGAATTTTTTTTAAATGTACAAATATATTAAAGTAATAAATATATTAAAGTAATAAATATATTAAAATAACAAATGCATGATAATAATAATAAAAATATACAAACACTCATATATATTACTATAACGATATTTTAAAAAATATGAATGTGATAGATCGTGAATAACATGTCTTGCAGCAGAAAAATGTATAAACATACGATTTTTATCGAATACTTTGAAAGTTAATCACTTTTATTTGTATAACAAAAATATTGATGAACGTAAAAATAAGTCAGTTAAATTCGAACAATTATCGAGCGGCATTAATAATTCCTGATGGAATATTAACACACAGTAAACTAAAGCAGAATTAATAAAATTTTTAGCTTTAAAAGTGCAATAATTACCTCAATTTTAAACTTTTAAGGAGTGAGACTAGAAGAAAAAGAGAGCCGTTCTTCTCACGACCGAACTCAGCTATCGAAGGGGGTGGAGACAGAAAATTCTAAATACGCTTTTAATCCTCTTAATGTTCACCAGTAAACTGATGATGAATACATACTCTATTCGGCAGTATATACAGTATACTCTAGATGTCTTGAACTTCGATAGCTCGAAAGCCTTGTTCTGTCAAATATAATATTTTCCCCCATTATATATCCATGACATATCCACCTACTGTTAATTTGAATTCCTATGTCGAAGGGTTTTTTTTTTCTCAAAACCTTTCTGTGTCGATTTTTTTTCGAAATAGAAAATGAATTTTATCGGAAAAATCACAATGTGAGTTTATTGTAAACAAATTCTTTTCCACTTAATGCATAATTTTTTTTTTTTGTCTTAATTTTAAAAATAAAATTATCACTGTTGTTTTTAGACTTACAGTCAACTATCAATACCAACATATTTATTCGTATTCTCATGTATTTTTTAGAGTAATATTTTGGAATATATTTTTCTGCTTTTTAGAGAATATTTTTCTACTTTTTAGAGCATATTTAGTTCTGAACTTGTTATCTCGAGAACTCGCTATCTCGAAATATTTTTAATGCCCCTTCAACTTTGAAATATCGATAGTGTACTGTATATATGCAAAATAAATGGCTGTCACTCCATTAGGTTTTGAGATATGAAGTGTGATGTATTTTAGATTATCTTATTATTTTTCCTGACAAAGTTATATAATTTTGCAGTCTTTGAAAAATAATGAAATAGTTTGTGTTAGTCTGTTTTCATATTTTTGATAAATATCACTGCTTTTGTGCAATTTACGTTAAGAATTTGCCAGCATCATCCAAATCGATTTTCATCAGTTTTAAATTTAATTCTATTTATTTAATTCAATTCTCTTACGAATTAAATTTCAGAAATCTAAGAGCTAACAAATGAGTAATTTTAAATGACTAACTCAACACCATAAATCGCATATTTTTTTTAACACTTTAAAGTTTTGAGGAAAAATCCATAAAGTTTGTTTTAAAAAACGCAATCGCATTTTCTGATAATCTAATAAAGCGACTCTTTAATTTCCTTCCCTAATTTGAAAGTATTGTCGACTGTCTACATGGAAAGTTTGTTATGCAAAAGCAAAAAAAAGAAAGAAAAAAGCAGAGAGAGAACGGAAATTAAAAATTTAACTTTAAAATCAAGAGGGCGGAAAATACTTATTCACCGAATGATTTCGACCAGTGCTCAAAGTTAGCTCTCAAATTTCGTAAAACAATCGTATGCATATATATATATATATATATTGTTATTATAATTATTTGAGGCAAAGTCTTGCCCTATTGCCCAGGCTGGAG
>NC_092208.1:90100137-90117626 GCF_043381705.1 Parasteatoda tepidariorum
ATATACATACATTTATAAATATACATTTTAAGAAAAATTTATTTAAAGCTTGCGGATTGACTGAATTTAGTGAAAACGTACATGAGGGAAAAAAAATTAATAACTCCAGAAGTTTCTGAGGTATCGAGAAAATTTTGGTGTTAAAATAATCAGAATAAATTTAATAACAATAAAAAAAATGTCATCGAAACATTTAAAATTTTGATCAGAAAAACCCCAAGATTCCATTTTTAATTTATACGAAGTGTCCTAATCCAGCAATTAAGTATCGCCATAATTTATTTTAAAAACTCTTATTTCTTTTCAATAGAAATGTGCCGAAAACTTCTTTATTTCTTTCCTGGGAAAGTTAATATATACAAACATTAGTTCAAAAATGATATAATTGTGTGCAGGTTTCGAGTGAGATTGTTATTTTGATCTCCATGATGATAAATTGGGACATACCAGCTTATTTTTTTAAACAAAAGTTTTTTGATAAAAAAGAAAAAAAAAAACATTTTCCGAAGATGCAAAACTTGAAAATCATTATCACACATTTCTTAAAGAAAATACGACAAAAAAATTTTCATACAAAAAAGAAAAAGAAAAAAAAACAGCTTGATAAAAAGATAACTAAATTTAATATAATAAACAAAATTATATTTTATTGCTAATTTTTAAAAACGAATATAATTCCGAAATTTTTTTTTTTTGATTTTTTCACGAAATGTATATTTGTCATGCATAATTTGTTTCATCAAAACTAGTTTTATTCCAGTTATTTAAAGTAAACAAGTATTTATTATTGTTTGTAAGCAGTATGATAAAATGCTGATAAAAGTCAGTAAAACTTAATATAGCAAAGATATTGAAAATAAAATATGTTATTTTAAAAGACTTTTTATTTTATTTTACTGACTACGAAATGTGATGGTATGTTACAGTTAGCTATTTATGCAGGGTGTTCCGTAATCATCACGCTTAATATGTATCTAAAGAATCTTGGTCAAAAATAAAAGTACACACATTAGAGGTCACAAATTAATATTTAATTGTGAGGAGGAAAACAAAAACGCAATAAAAATCTATCGAACTACTAGTGAGGAAGGTGGTATGAAATAAAATTAGTTAATTGCTGAATGAAACACATTAGAGATGCTTAATTTCTTGAGTTTTCAATCAAAAATGTTTCTAAAATTTCTAGTCTTATTTTCCTCAACAGTGATAAGTTAGATTTCGATAAAATATTCTTCTTCTCTTAAATATTAATTAGTGATCTCTAACGTGTAAACTGTTTTTAACTTCATTTTTTAACAAAACTTTTAAATAATCAATATGGTAAATCCAGTACTCTGTTTTTTTTTTTTTTTTTTTTTTTTTTTTTTNTTTTTTTTTTAGTCGTCGTTAGGTAGTAGTAAAGGAAAGAAAAACATTATCATTGTGAAATATTTTAAATTGCTGATAAGTTACAAACTCATTATACAACTGCAAAGTAAAATATCGAAGAAAAAAATATGTCTTTGAATTTTCAAAGTAATTTTTTTTATCTTGGGTTTTGCTGATTATGACATCTCTGCTATATTTTAACGATTAAAAATTTATATTGTATGAAAACATGTTTCAAAGTGTGTCGTTTTTCTTGTTTTCCTGTATCCTATTTTATGAATGGAGTGTTCACTATTTTCAATGGTTTTTATCCATAATTTTGCTCGAAGTAAGCATTTGTTACTATACATTGTTGCTTTTATAATTTTAAATTTATTTATTATTTTTTTTAAGAAAAGAGAGTGCATTTGTTATTATAATGTAGATAGACTTCTAAATAAAATATGTTTGATTTTTCAGTGAGTGGCTTGTTTTTTAACAGACGCAACATTATATTACAAGTATAAACTACAGCTGGGCAGGATACATTATGAAATACAGATGTTAACGTGAATGATCGCATTCAAGAGAACTTTCACCGGTGAATGACAACAATCATATAATCCCTTTAGTGAATGTCCGAAATACTTGTTATATCCGATTTTATATTAGTTTATTCGTTGATATTATTCTATTTATTCGATGTTTTAATATTTGCTGAGAATAAATAAGGAGAAACATCAGTGTTCGGAGTACCAGTTAAATGCATTCTGGCCGGTGGCACTGGACCTTAAAAAACCTCAGTGTAGAGCATACCGGGCAAATGTATAAAGGGCACTTAACTAGAACTAATATATATTTCGAACATTTACCAAGGCGACTATGTGATTGTCAACATTTCGGTCTTTCACAGTAACATCGATATTTTCCCTTAAACGATATTTTAAAAATATCTTCTTAAGGCATGTCGTAAATGTCAGGAATTATGATAATTATTGACAATGATGTTATCACAATCATTTTCGAAAAGAAAAGAAAAAAAATAATAATTTTGTTAACTCTGCCAGCATTTCATAAAATCTCCTGCTCAGGTGAGTGGATTCGAATCCCGCACCTTGCTCGCACCGACCACAGTGCTGATGTAAAATATCGTCAGTGATAGACGGATCATGGGTTAGAGTCTCCTTGCCGTCTGGCTAACCGTAGGAAGTTTTCGTGGTTTTCCTCTTCATGTAACGCAAATGTGGGTTTATTCCATCAAAACGTTCTCCACGAAAGCAAATTTCTCTCAATACTTGATTCTGAAAGCTGGATTATGTTCAAAATTACAAAACTACGGAGTTGAGCATTAGTAATCGTAAATCCAAAAAATTGTTCGTCTGTTTAACGAGTCTTATAAAATAAGATTTATAATAAAAATATTAATCATTATAAAAATTACGTAAGTGATATTCATATGTAATTATTACGTAATCATTACGTAAATGATATGCAAATGATATGATATCCAAATGATATGCATATCCAACAATTTATAGCGATATATTGAAATTCCCAGACAGTGCTATAAACTTCGACGTGCATACTAAGATTATACAAGATCAAATACTACGTAGAGTCCTTCAAATAAGCACAACGTATAAGCGCATAATGCGAATTTGTTATTTGTTTATTTTTGTTGACAAGGTGGAAGAAGGGTACAATGAACAATGCTTATAGAAGACATTAATACCGCCTTAGTTTCAAAATTTTCTTAAGAAGCAAAATAGAATAACGAACGAAAAAAAGGATTGCTCGTGGCTTTCTGTTAATGCTTAAGAAATAAGTAGGAAAAATATGTCTTTGAAGAGTTTCAAAAAGGTCAACAGTTTTGAATCTCAAAAGGAAAACACTTTAAAGATTACTCCAGAATATTCCACTCAAAATTTTATAGAAAACATAAATATTTTATTTGGTTCGAGGTTACATCTTTTATTTGAATTTAATCCTGAAATGAGAGTATACTGCGGTGAAAGCCAAAAGCAAATACCGATTGGGGGGGGGAGTGCGACTTTCATACGTAAGCATGACAGAGGGTTGTAATCTGCATATTTTTTCAAACAAGGGCGGAAAAGAGTCCAAAATTGCTAAAAATATGCTTACGTAACATTTGATTGAACTTCTTACCGAACCCCTTCACACTATAATTAAGCTGATACTATGATTCATCTAAAACGAAGCATTTTATGAAGTTTTGAGGAACTTAGCGCCATATTATGAATAGAAATACCCATATCACGAATCCATGTTAAACTTGAGGGAAGTGTACTAGGATTTCCTATATTTTCGCTTCTATAGGAGAAGACTTTATGGCCGAAGTTCTCTCTCTGCGTAAAAACTCCACTCGTCATTCGTCTGGAGCAGTGGTGGTGACTATGGTTACGAGATTTAACTATTTCCAGGTAGGTTTGTTAGGTCAACATGTACGACAGGTTTTGGCTAGGATCGGTGAGAGAAAGAAGCCTTAAAATTTCGGTTCAAATTAATTACGATGTCGAAACTCCGTTTAATAAAGTTATTTCCTTTTATTTTAAAAGAAGTCTTTGATCTTATGGAACATCTTTAGACAAATATTTAGAGTAGTTTCAACGCAAATATTAAACAACTGCAACGGCCCACTGTGGGGTGGGCTACGAGAGTCATGAAAATTAAGGCTCTATAATTTCGTGACCAACGGCATGATGGCAGCAATGTGATTGACATTGCGCACCGACCACCTTTACTTTCTTAGTTCATCGCAATCAATTCTTTTTCTGGTACTGATAAGACACAGACGCGCATTTCGAGTTTTCAATATTTCCCCCTATAACGACAGGGAGGGGTGAAATTAAATTTGTTTCCCTGCACCCATTGATCAGATGCTAGGTAGACTTCAGGTCACACCACTAGAACTTAGTGCCTTAACCACTGAGCCATTGCGGCTCAAATCTTACTCAGAAGAATAATATGTCTGTTTAAATTAAAACTTAAAACTATTACATTTGAACGCTTTTAAGTCTATAGATGACCTAATGAAAAACGATCTCAAAAAATATTGAAAAGTTGATTTTAACAATTAAAAATATCAACTTTTAATGGCACAATTTACAGAAGTAAATTTTTTCTCCAGTTAGATGTAAAAGTTATCTATGAAGACAATGTAAATGAATTCGACGCACCATTAATAGTATAGTTCTATGGGTCATGATTATTCAAAAAGTTTATAGGTGAGCTTTTGGGATATTAATATCGTACTCTTTTGCCTACAATGGTTTTGAACCATTTTAACATTTCATGCAATTGTATTTGTTTAAATTCATTTGTTCAACTCTCGTGAAGTACAATTTTAAAAGAAAAGCTTTTAGCTCTAAAAATTTTATTTAAAATCAATATTTAGTTAATAATTAATAGTTAAGATAAATTTTATTTACCAACTGATTTACCAAAATACTGAGCCTTCATTTCATTCGCTTGCTATATAAAGGACTTGTTATAACTAACGATATCATTTGGTAAAATACACAATTAAAGACAATTAGCAACGATTAAATATTATATCCATTTCGCTTAATATTATAGAAATCGAATCTAATACTAAATTACGTACACAAAAGATTCCACTCAAAATTTTAATAAATGAATTAAAACATAATTTTTGCTTCATGCAAAGTTACATCTTTCATTTGAATTTAATCATAAAATTAGATTGCTGCAGTTAAGTTGTTGTAGTTAATTGGCTATTGGCGACGGTTTTGGAAGCATCCCTGCTTCAGTATCTGCTGAGAACCGTGTCTTAATAATCAGTCCACTGCGAGATTTGTTGGATTTGCTGGGGGGGGGGATTTGATTATTTTCGCTGACAAAGAGGTTGGGGAAGTTTTCAAAAAACATGCTTATGTAACCATTTGAAATGCCCTAAACTGACTGTACGACTTCTCATTAAACCATTTTCACCCGTGCAATTATTTGAATAAGAGATATTAACTTTTCAACTACCAATATTATTTTAAAAATACTAATCTTATTTATAGACAAAAAAGAGAAAAAAATTAGATAATGTAATTTATGCATTGATTTGCCAAAAACCTGGAGCTTTCGAATCACGAGTTAAACGAAAAAATCACGAAAAAAAGCAAACATTCAAAATTTTTATTCTTTCACTTTATTGTGTACATAAGAATAAAAAAAATAAAGTGAGCTGACTCACTTTATGTTAAGCGTCTGGCGCATTCTTATTGGTGCAGAAAATGCCAGAAAAATGTTATTTTTGTGTTCCAAAAGTGTGATACTTTTCTTACATGGGACTTATCACTGAGACAAAAGTCCAGATTTTTGGTTAAGAATGTTTTTCCGCATTTTATCATCACTCAATAATATATTATTTTTTATATAGGGTGTCCGAAAAGCATGAATTATATCAAAAAATACTCATCGGATCATAAGTCGAAAAATGCAGCTAGGGGCGCTCCAATATTACGCACGTGTGTTTTGGGCCATATTAGACTCCCCACATGTTTGCACAAGTAAGCAAATTAGAAATTCCTCCCCTGCTTACGTAAAAAAGACGCAATCACCCTTCCCTCCTCTGCATTTTTTCTGTTTTAATTTATTTTCACTGTAATAATTTAGTTTTTTAAAAAAGAATTTTTAGACTAAAATCAAATTAATGATTGCAATCAAAAAATAATTTAATTCATAAGTTCATATCGTTTTAATTCATTTCATAAAATTGTTGAAGCCCTGAATTTCTTTCAACCTATCCTTTTCCTAAATTTAACTTAGATTTTAAATATTCCCTAAAATGATTTTTTTGTTCAAAAGTTCTTTTTAAGGACAGTTTTTTTGCATTTTTATAAAAAAAATTGAAAAAAAAAATGAGATTTTGGTATTTTACGTACTCATATGAGAAAAATTCATATGTATCATACATATAAAGTGTCTCATACTCCTTCTCCTTACCTGACACCAAAGATAAAATTAAATTCCAAACCTTCTTAAGTTCTTACGTATTGTAATATATGTTTATATTTTCAATGACGCCGATTTCGATATTTTAAATATGAATCCTCATTTTTCATAGCAGATTTGGATTTTCCAAAAAAAAATGTTCTCATTTGACCTGCAGATTAAATACGAGGCTCTCGCTGTGACACTCAAATTTCTGTAACTGCTGTGAGTTTGTAACAGTTATTTATTACTGTTAAGTTTTGTATATCTTTAGCTAGTAGTACCGTCTATTGTTAAATGTGAAAATGGCCCAAAATATGAATATGGAGAAAAAACCACATCAGTTTTGCAAAAATGAAAAGCGTGTGTGATCTAAAATTTAGTCAATAATTTAATTCCAATTTTTTACTTTTCCTAGTTTTCTGTAATCGTTATTTTATTTTAAAATAATTTCAACAGTATTAAGGGACCGACTAGGGAATAATGTGCTTGTTAGTAAAACAGGCTTTAGGGCTCGAATCTCGGAAAAGACTCTGACCCACAATGAGTAGTTATATATTTACTCGTTTATTTAATGATATACTACTATTTCTATTTCCTCTACCGTTAATTGTTACGGCATGCATTGAATTTTATTTTATAACCGTCGTTGAACAGCCGACCCAATTTTGAGTTTACAACTACCCATGTTCGACTCCGTAGCCTTGTAACTTGGAACCCAATCCAGAAGACAAGGGAGCTCCTGGATCAAGTATTGGAGAAATTTGCTTTCGTGAAGGACTTTTTTTGAAGGAGCTAACCCGCATTTGCATTACACGAAGAGGAGAACAACGAATACCTCCCACGGTTAGTCTGATGGCAAGGGAACTCTAACCCCTGATCCGTCTTCCACTGAGAATATTTTACGTCAGCACTGTGGTCGGCGAGCACCGGGTGCAAAATTCGTATCGATTCGAACCCGGTTCACCTCATTGGGAGACGAGCGCTCTATCCCCTGAACCACCACGGCTACTAATTCATAGCAATTCAATATAGCAATTTATCTTTGTATTTAATATTACCTGCGTCAGTACAAATATCCTGATAACGAATACTTTATGCCGCACATTTTTAGAATTTATTTTGTGTGTAGGCAAATAATAAATAAATAAAATAAAATAGTCTTCTGAGAATGAACAAATAAATGATTATCTAAAAATACAGCCAGAATTTATTTTGAGAATGTGGAAACAGATAAGCTAAAAAAATTTAAAAAAAAAACTATTATTATCTTTACTAGGTTCTTTACTCTCATAATATTGGCGGGGGGAGGGAGACACAATATTGAAGATGCGGTACCTAATATCTCCTCTAAGGTACCAATAGTTCTGGTGGCAGGGAAGAGAGGTCGGCAATTTGGACATCTCAATATTAATTTTAATTATTTTTGTCTTGCTTTTTTAAGGATGACAGTGTATACAAGCTGTGGGACTAGTGTGGAAAAATTTGATAATTTATTAAATAATCATTGATTAATAACATTGATTTTAAGGATGCATTGAATACTAAACAATTATTAATAATTTAGAAAAGTGTATCTGAAATCAAAATGTAATTAATTTCAAATTAAGCCTTATTCGAAAACGGTTAATAAATATGTATATTTAGTAAATACTGATAAATCTGAGCCATTTCTTCTACAGTCAATTGTTACAATATACTAAATCAATAGTAATGCAATATTTTCCGTAGTATTTAAATATTATCAGTATTCTAATTGTTAATGCTTCTTGCCGAATATTTTCAGAAATGATTTTGGGAGCGTGAAAAAAAATTATTATCTTAAAAACATTTTCAGAATATCTAAACTTTGAGAGTGTACAAATAAATAATAATCTAAAAAACAATACTACCGCTATACATTTTGAGAATGTGCAAATAAATGATTATCTAAAGAACACTACCTGAAAACAATTTGAGAATGTGCAAATAAATGATTATCTGAAGAACACTAAAAGAATACATTTTGAGAATGTGCAAATAAGTGATTACATAAAGAACACTACCAGAATATATTTTGAGAGTGTGCAAATAAGTGATTACATAAAGAACACTACCAGAATACATTTTGAGAGTGTGCAAATAAATGATTATCTAAAGAACACTAAAAGAATACATTTTGAGAATGTGCAAATAAGTGATTATACAAAGAAAAATACCAGAATACATTTTGAGAGTGTGAAAATAAATGATTATACAAAGAACACTACCAGAATATATTTTGAGAGTGTGCAAATAAGTGATTATCTAAAGAACACTAAAGGAATACATTTTGAGAATGTGCAAACAAATGATTATACAAAGAACACTACCAGAATACATTTTAAGAATGTGGAAATAAATGATTATACAAAGAACACTACCAAAATACATTTTGAGAGTGTGCAAATAAGTGATTACCTAAAGAACACTACCAGAATACATTTTGAGAGTGTGCAAATAAACAATTGTTTTAAAAACACGTTTAGAATTTATTTTAAGAGTGTGTGAATAAATGAATATTTAAAAAATACTATAAGTATTTCTTTTTTTAACGGACTCAGATTTTTTATGTACACAATATTTAATATTAATTTTACTTTTTGTGCATTTTGCTCTCTAGTTCTTAAGCGAATCAAAAAAATTTTAGAAAAACAGTCATAAAATTAGTTTATCCAAAGAAAATTCCGTGCAAAAAATAATTATTAATAGTTATTCATTACTTTTTATTATTTTATTCATTAAAAACATTTTGAATTGTAGAGTATTCTAAAGTTTATATCATTTTAAAGAATGGAATTCGAACCAAAATTGATCGAATAGTTTCTGAGTAGTCGATTTAATTTTTAATTTCTCAAGAACTATTCAAACGATTTTAGAGTGCTCACTTTTCTTTTCCTTTTTTTTTTTTTTCTCACTGTACACTACTTAAAATGCATGAAATCTCTTGATTTAACAATAACTTGAAATTAAATATTCGTTCAGATTATTGTTGTTTTTAAATAAAAATCAGCGTGACATAACAATTTTTACAATTTAGGGTGTTTTAGTGTTATAGCGTGTTTCCTTATTAATTAAAAAGAATTTCTTTCCTCTTTATCTTGCATATTAATTAAACATAACATGCAACAATGTGCAACGTAACATGTAACAACGAGCAACATAAATGAATTCTGACTGGAATAAAAATCATGTATAGGAGAGGGGACAAGTATGGACATTTTTTACAAATATGTAAAAAAAAACTATTTAATATAGTTTTGAACTCATGAAATATTTTTTTAACAATAATTGAGACATTTATCTGAATTCTGGTTTTTAACAGGAATTACAAAGTTGTTTAGTTTTTCCATAATAATTTTTTTTTTAGAAAAAGGTTGTTTCGTTCACATTTGTTCCTAATAGAAGAGTTGCGGACAAATTTCATAACTTATTAAATAATCTTTGATGACAACTCAGAAGGGTATATTTGAAGCCAAAATGAAATTTATTTGAAACCAGGCTTAGTATATATGTCAGTATTTACTAATAAGGCTTTATTAGTAAATATTGACATATATTTTTTTATTAAAATAATAATTTTTCATAGAGCATTTCACTATACTAAAAAAGACATTTTGAAATATACGAATTCATTTGAAAACCATTATTCAATTTGGTTGAGATACGTTTTATATAGCTTATTTTTGCTGCATTGACAAGCATAGAACCGATTTTAAGCCTTAATCAATTTTAATAACCAGTTTTAACTAGATGATGAAATGGTCCGAATACAGAGCACACGGAGTTTGCATCTATATACATATATAAACACGAAGAATAATTATAAAATGAAATAGAAATGATTTTTTGAATGGGAAAACGTAAAGGTTCTCTTCAGGACGCATTCCTCTACTATGGTAATTGCGATATTTCAAAATAAAGAATAATTATCCACAGATAAAAACTACTCTTTATAATGCGTCTATATCACTAAAAAATAAAAATGCAATAAAAATGAGTTAGATAAAAGAAAGAAAGCAGAAAACAAACTTACCGACGTGGTGTAAAACTTAAAATGCCTTAAAAATAGATATCTTACCTAACAGTTAACAAAAAATCGGTAAGAAGAAAAATATATAAAACAGTGTTTATAGCTTAAATCGTATAAAATAGTTGTTAAAAATATATTTGGTGGAAAAATAGGAAGCAATTTACATTTCAGTGCTTCAAATTTTATTTTTACTTTTTATTAACATATTTTAATTTCAGGATAGATCTATATGTATATACATACTGAAATTAAAATATGTTAATAAAAAAGTGAAAAGAAAATTTGAAAAATAATTTTGTGCCTTAAAGAATTTATCTTACATATTTAGATTAAAATATTTGAGCAACGAAGTGTGCATCGTGTTGCCAATCTACGATATTTTATAAAGGAAATTTGATCACTAAAGTTATTCAAGATAGCCACTCTAACCCCCTTTTTCTCTATATTCGACCGCAAAGTTATTTAAAAATGATGTAAAAAAAAAAGACAATACTTTCATAAGGAATTCAACTTTTAAATTTTATAAATTAATAGTTACGTAATTTCTTTTCATTCCTTGGACATATTTAGGGTTGACATATAAATCACCATTGTTAATGAGGCCCTTAAGTTCGATGTCCAAAAGGGGGGTGTTATCATTCTTCATCGGCGATGTTGGAGAGTTCTTATCACATTTTATGGCAAAAAGTGTTGAAACTGCCCTCATAACCATGACCGTTTACTAATATTATCCTTCTTGTAGATTGCCTTCATGTGAATGGCAGAGACAAAACCATCGCCTGCCAGAATGACTCATTACCCGGACATCTAGAAATTTATTCCTTCCGAAAACAAATCCAACAAAAAGGGGTTGGGGGGGCTAACCCGTTAACGACCCTATAATTTGGGAAGGAAGAAGGAAAAATTGTTACAGAAAGGGGGGGTTTCCTCCATCATCGAAAATTACCTCAAACGACACTTACCAAAAATCAGTTTCAATGATTTTGAGAAAATGAGTTAATGACTAGTTCAAAGATAGGGGGGCAAATAGGGGCATTTTCAATCAGGTGTTGCATTTTTTTTCCCACCCCAAGTCATTTATATAGTGTTTAATGGGTTTTATCTTCTCTTTGAGTAATGACTTGCGATTAAACGTGGGATGGAAATTATCAGGTGTGCAGCTTCATTATTGGATAGAGTTTTCATATGTATATATATATATTTTTTTTAGAAACTGGCAACGACGGTGGCGGCGTTTATGCCAGACTCTTATATTGAGGTGCTTTGACATTAGTATAATGGTTTTGACTACTTATCTTTCCACCAGCCTTCTATGGGGTTGGATATATAAAGTTGGAAGCTGACTGTCTGATAAAATTCCCAGAACTGTCAATTATTCTTCAGAGACTAAGAAAATTTTCTAAATAATATGAGCTATGAGCTCGAACAGTTTTTATGTAATAAACATTACACATTAAAATGAAATATGTATATAAGCAGTTTTTACATTTTAATGTTGTTTGAAAAATTTGTAAAAAAATATTTTTAATATTTAATCACTTTTAAATGAGTTAAAAACGTGAGCTCGTGATAAACAAAAATAGAAAACTTGGATCTCAATTCTGGCAACACGTGAAAAAAAAGAGAAGAATTAAGAATTTATGTACGAATAAAAAGAAGGCTGACTAAACGAATTACGAATTTATGAGAGATTTTTAAAAAAAAATGGTTAAAGAGAAGAATTATAAAAATATAAATGATAAAAAAATGATTAAAGAAGAGAGGAATTGTTATATAACTAACAAAAAAAAAAGACAGTTTAAGAAAAGAATTAATACATAAATTATTTTTAAAAAAAATGGCTTAAAAGAAGAATTACGAATATATAAATGACAAAAAAAAAATTTTTTAAGAGAGGAATTATGAATATATAGATGATAAAAAAAAAATTTTAAGAGAAGAATTACGAACACACAAATTATAAAGAAATTGTTTAAAAGATGAATTATAAAATGATTTAAAAAAGAGAAGAATTCTGAATATGTAAATGTTTTAAAAAAAACAGTTTAAGAAAGGAATTATAAATGTATATATGATTTTAAAAAAAATGAAAAATAAGAACATTTAAATGATTATTTGAATACATGAAAAGATTAAGAAAAGAATTATAATTGCATAAATTATAAAAAATGTTTTTTTTTAAAAAAAATTTCGAATATCTAAATGATAAAAAAATAGTTTAAGAGAAGAAGTATGACTATATATAAATGATAAAAAAAAGTGGTTTAAGAGATGAATAATGAATACATAAATAATTTTAAAAAATTGAGAATTAAGAAGATATATGTGATTATTTTTAAAAAATGGTTCTAGAGCAGAATTACGAATTTATGTAAGAATAAAAAAAAAATAATTGGTTTACGAAAGGAATAATGAAATCTTTTCTTATGAGATTTAAAAAAAGACAAAAATGAAAGTGAAAAAAAGAAGAAAAAAAATCGGGACAAACTCTAGTTGGAGATAACTGAACCTCAAGTCCAGTGGAGGAATGGGACAGACGCATATTAGAAGACAAAAGAGAGTCACCGCAGTCCATCCCCCCATTCCATTGTTCAGCTCTCTGAATGGCTGATGATTCGACCAATGGAGAGAAAACAAACCATCTTTTGTTTTAAACCGGTGACATTTTCAACACCGCCTCTCTCTCTTTCTCAACTCGGGAGAAATTAACAGGTCATACAGGGCAAGAGTCTCTATTAGAAACGAGTATTAACACTAGGGGGGGGGGGGAGAAGATCTATTTAATTTTTTAAAAAAGCTGAAAAAAACTTGTATGGAGTTTTCAGAAGTCAAATATAAAACGTTAAAAAATTTAAGTGCGTAATAAAATAACAGTAACAGGTTATAGGTTTTACTGTCCTAACTTATTCATTAGAGTGGATGCCTATAGGACTCTAGTTCCTCAGATTGTCTGTTCACGCCACTAGTCCTAGTATTTTAATTCAGACTGGAGAGGACTTTTAGAGGAAGCTATAAAAAGTCAAAATCGGTGTTCACTCGCTTTATTGGGCAACTTTAAAATTTGAATCATTAAATCATTTACAATACGTTTAAAACTGACGTGTAAATAATATCCAGTACATGATAGGTCCTTACAAATTAATTTATTTAAGCTGTCATCTAAAAGTAATAAAAGTGCGTGTCCGTGTATGGGTGATATACTAAAATGGTTTTTTTAAACATAGGGCAAATATATAAATTAATGTTTCGAAAGTTTCAGCTCAAAAAAATAATATTTAGAATATAATAATGTACCCTTTAAAGACATATATGCGTTTCCGTGAGTCACTGGAATGAAGAAGAGAATGTCGACCAGTGAATGTCAACAATCGCATAGTCACTTTAATGCTGAATGTCTGAAATATTTGTTATTAATATGAAGAAGAATATGAAATATTTGTAATTTACGATGAAGAAAATCGAACGTAATTTATATAAATGAAATAAATTATTGTAAATTATTAATAATCACCCTTTTGTTTAAAAAAAACAATTTTAACTCGTTGTTTCCATATCGTTCGTCGGTTTTCGACCAGTGAAAGAGGTTAAGAGTTCAAACTTCTGTGGGCAAATAACGCAAGGTAAATTCGAATGATATAGTGCTATGAAGTCCTTAAATTCAGTTATTTTATTCCACTATATTAAGCACACTGACAAAAATTCTTATATGATTCAAGTTTTGGTTTAAAAAAAATAATAAATTAAAAAACAAGGAGAACGCGTTAATTTTTAAAATTGATAAATTCTTTGCTTTATACAAAAAAATTTCTTTTTTAATTTAAGTAAACAATAAAACGTGGGCATGTTTTTTAAAACTAAAACTATTTTTTAACAAGAGTTTAGATTGTCACCAGCCTCAAGAATAATATGAAGCCAGAAAGATGTTATGTGCCAGATTGTATAGATGAAACATCAAAAATATTGTGAAAAACTAGACATCAAAGGAATATTTCTTGCTTAGTTTATTCCACATGAAGCTCCAAGTAAAATTGGAAGCAAAACAAAAAGGATTGGAGAAGCTAAAAATCCAAAAAAAATTTGATTCGTTTTTTAGAACGAACAAAGATGCCCAAAAAGTAATTGAAAAGTTGTACCGATCTTTAAAATCTTTACTAGGAGTTAAGGGACATTCATAGCGTAATTAATCCAATATCTATCGAAGATTTATGGTAGGTAAGTAAAAGATTTTCTATCATCCAGCCTTGATGTTTGCTTGAGGTAATATAAAACTGGAGTTTCTGAAGTGCAAAATTCGGGGCAGGAGATAATTTTCTTCAAGGAGCAATGCAAATGTTACCGTGAGCGACAGAAATGAAGAGAATGTCGACTTTCACCGGTGAATGTCAACAATCACAGAGTCTCTTTGGTGAATGTCCGAAATATTTGTTACATCCGATTTGATATTAATCTATTCGTTGATACAGTCAAACCCCGCTATAGTGAACCTTCAAGGGACCGAAATTTCGGTTCACTATAACCGGGTGTTCACTATATCCGTTACGCAGGTAATTTAATTAATGGTTCCCAAATTCCCCCCTTTTATTACACATTATTCAAATAAATGACTGAAAATATTATGTAGTAGCAAAAAATTTGTTATTTTTCATTACTCTTCGTCTTGCAAACAAAAAAATTAGTAATCTTTAGCTGATGAGCAATCCTCAACATCAGTTATGGAAACACTTCCCAACTCTCAGATAATTTTTCCAGAATTTCTGTTATTCCGTTTTTTAAACCTGTCTAACCAACCATTCGAGCGCATAAAAGTAGTCTCATAAAATTGCTTAGCAAATTTATCCACATTTGTCCAGATACTGGAAGATTGTGGCTTCTTCGAATGGTGGACCACTTCAATAATGCTTTTTCAACATTCTTGTGATCCGCTTTTTTCTGACATTTAAATTTTCTTCATGAGCATAAATTATTAATTGCCTATTTTTCCATATGTTACTAACTTCTGATTTGGATAGTTTATATTGTCTGCAAATATCAGCTTGATTGCATCCATTTACAATTTTTCTGATTACGCCCATTTTATCATCAAAGGAGAAGGTTTTACGTTTACTGCTCGCCATAGTTAAATTTGAGACAGTAGTTTGCAGGCTTTTTTTTAACTGAACTCAAAGCAAAACGTAGTTGAAATGAGGACCTTATCAACACATATTAGTGTCCAACCCTTTGACCAATAATGAAATAATTACTCATTCCATCTGACGGAAAACGCATATTGATCCCACTAACACCTTACAGGTGCATCATCTGCCTGAGTTGGAAACATCTGCTTGGTTTGTTTAGGGATGGGAAAGTGAGATAAAAGAAGAAAACAAGGAAAAATGCTTATCACTTCATTCCCCTCTATAAATCTCTTTAAAAATCGGTATATGTACTTATTTTGAAGTAGAAATTTCAAAATTGTTACAAAAAAATTAAGAAAAAAATCAGTCGAAGACAGAAAAAAGTTCATTATATCCAACTTCTTCCTCACTTTTTTGGTTCACTTTATCCACAAAAAATAACATTAGGCATGTATAGCAATTCACGGGACCGAACATTTGGTTCACTATATCCGGGGGTTCACTATAAACCGTGTTCACTATAGCGGGGTTTGACTGTATTATTATATTGATTCGATATTTTAATATCTGCTGAGGATAAGGAGAAACATCAGTGTTCGGAGTACCGGTTAAATGCATACCAGGGCAGTGGCACTTAACCTTAAAAAAAACATCAGTGTAGGGCATACCGGGCAGTGGCACTTCACTAGACCTAGTACATATTTCGGACATTTACCAAAGCAACAATGTGATTGTCAACATTCACCGGTGGAAGTCAACAATCATTTCGTTCATTCACAGTAACACAAACACTATATCTTGAGTACTACCAGTTAGTGAAGAATTAGAGCAATTGCGTGTCATTGTAACATTAAAAATTTGAGATCAATTTTTATTTTAAAAATAGAATGAGAGGAAACTTAAAATTTTCTAAGATAAAAAGTTACCTGCAATCAACAAAATTCCGTCAAAAAACTGAAAAAACTGGCCAAATAAATACTTAATAGCATCGAAGATGTTGCCATTCAACTATTTCTAGACAGTTGTAAAAGAACACACAACATATCTTCCTGGAGGTGAAGAATTCGTGTATTCTGTCATTTGACTGTAAGCACCCACTAAACAAAATATCCTTCAGGAGTCAAAACAAAATCCTTCTGGTGCAGTATATTATTCATGCTCAAGGATGGCATACTCTCTATAAAAATTTTAGTTTCAGAAAAGAATTTCTCGAGATAGGCCTTTAGAAGTATCTGTCTTTTCTATTACAAAAAAGTAATCGATGAATACTTTAAAATCTGCATTAGTCCCATATGAAGCCCTAAAACTAACTAAAGCTGTAATCAGTTTGGAAAAAGTAGATTCAGAAATATTAAAAGTAGAAAGATCAAAGTTTTTCAAACACTTGTGGTTATTCAGTTCTCTGTGATTTGACTCTTTTTATTTATTTTATTTGTTTTTTATTATTATTATTTTTTAAAGAAAATCTTTAAAAAGGAATGAAAATACTTTCAAAACACTATTGTTATGTGAGGATCATGAAATGGCTAAGGAATATAAAGCTAGGAAACTAAATGATAGCTACTCTTTCTTAATTTTTCACTCTTTGATTTAGCATTTTTTTTAAAGTTAATAAGCTAAGAATTTATCCTGATTACTTAATCGATGTTTTGTCTCAGTGATTGAATCATCTCAAATGAAATCATTTTTTTTCCCTATTAAATTTGCAAATTTTTTTAAATGTCGCATTTATGTCTATTTTGTTTCAAAAAATTATTATTTATAAATTCTTACTTCAACTGTTTTACTAGAGTTATTACTAATTGCATGCGGAATTTTTTCTTTCCTTAAAAAATTGAATTTTTTCAGTGAGGTTAGAAAAACACTTTTATTTTTCAATTGCTTCATTTGATAAAAATATTTCAATCGTAAAAGTTTTAGCTGAAAGCAAACTGCAAAACAAGCCCAGATTTGTGTTTCGATGACTATTACTATTCGTTCGAATTTTGGAAGGAAAAAAAAAAAAAAAAAAA
>NC_092208.1:90117635-90169725 GCF_043381705.1 Parasteatoda tepidariorum
TTTTTTTTTTTTTTTTTTTTTTTTTTTTTTTTTTTTTTTTTTTTTTTTTTTTTTTTTTTTTTTTTTTTTTTTTTTTTTTTTTTTTTTTTAGCTGAAGCTTTTGGAAGATTTTTATAGGACAGCTTTTTAAAAGGTGCGGAGAAAGAGACTTTCATTCTTTATGACCACATTAGTGTCTCACTCGGTAGTAAGCTACAATTTCTCCCCCATATTCTTAAAATCATTCAAAAATTTCAATGTGAATTCCGCATTGTTGCAACTTAAACAGCCGACGATTCTGCAATATCAGTTATTTAAAAAATTAACAATGATGTTTGCTAGCTTGCAGCTCTATTCTAAAAAAAAAAGCAAGTTTATTGCACATTCTTTATTGATCACGTCATGTAAATATGACGTAACTGAGTTAGTATTTTCAAAGCTACTTGAAACCACGTGCTTACTTTGTTTACAGTTACGCTTGCTTTTGGAACGTCTTTCGGTACTGTCCTGCAAACGGGAAGAATGGAGCGCAAAAAATCACCGAATCACGACGGACAATTTCGGTACCACAAAGGCAACCGTCAATATAGGGAATACCGGGTAATGCCTCCAATATAGGGAATAGACTGTGCTGCCCCTTGAATCATCGCCAAGTGGGTCGCCATGATGAGCGATGTTTTTTCAGGATTATGGCAACCCGTACAGAAACTTATATAACATGAAATTTCCATTTTTAAGTTATTTCCTTCTTTTATTCTGTTGTTAAATGCATTTTATTTACATAATGACTTTTTTGATGTTTTAATTATATTTTGCTTACAGCGCCATTGCTGTTTTATTTATTGCTCAAAATTACCTCTCCCCTCAAAGGGGCACTACGAAATATATTTTTCACGATATTGATTAAATAATACGAACGACGCTCGTGAATTCGTTTCTAATTCGCGTTAAATTACGAAAGGAATTACCATCATTCGTCATCAAATTCCCATTAATCAAACAGCGATTGATTTACTGATAATAAGGTTATCAAAAAATCATTTTTGGAAGTATAATTGTAAGAAGTATAAACAGTGTTTCGATGTACTATCCATTATTGGTAAGCAGTTTATCATTAATCATTTAAAAAAAAAGTCCGGTTATGCTGATTTGATTTTAAATATACTTGTATAATATGGATTGGTCTGATTGAAATTAGATTATATAGATAAAGCTGACATCATTATAAAGTAACGTTTCATAGTTATTTATTATATCTTTCTCTAAATGAGCATTGAAATTTTACATGAATGTAAATAATGCTCTTTTCCTTTGTTTTTGGTTTAAGCTCATGCCATATAGCTGCATGCCATCGTTGGCGAATTACTTATTTGCTTATTTATTTTTGATTTATTTTGTAGTGGCTGTAAACTTTTACTTTTCTATGTAATTCTCAGCATAATAATTTTTAAGCGGATTTGCATAGAAATATTTTGTCATTGCGCAAAAATAAATAAGTACAGAAATAAAAGAGACGCATTATAGTAGCTTATCGATGCCTTCATGACTTAAGAACACTTCTAAAGTCAAAATTAATTGAAAGACGAAGAAAAATAATGCTATATGAAACTATCATTAAACCTCTCTTAACTTATGGATCCGTAACATGGTCTTCAACTAAATCTCAAGCAGACCTGCCTTGCTGTTTTTGATTGAAAAGCCCTGAGAAAAATTTTCGGTGCCGTAAATGTGGATGTCTTATGGAGACATTTGAGCCATATAGGTTATTCAAGGAAGCTGATATCAACAAAGACATCAAAATAAGTCATTTGAAGCTTAACTGGTCACATCTGTCGAATGGACCCCTTTCTTCCTTGACATTTAAGATCTTCAATTGCAAACCAATGGGAACTAGAGTTAGAGGTAAGATCAGACTGTGTAGAAGAGGATTTCAAAAGAATTACTAACTGGAGAACAATCGCAAAGAAAAGAGGAAAGAATGGCTGTAGGGAAGACTCCGGCCCACATAGAAGAAGAAGAAGAAGGATGAATAAATTAAACACTAATCTGTAACATTCTTAAGAATTATAGTTGGAGATCCTTGTTTATGTTTGAAATTGACCAAAAGTACAAGCAACCTTATATTGTTGAAGTCATAGAACGCAATAGTCTGCGATGGCACGGTCATCTACTCCGATCTAATAATACAAATTCAGTAAAAAAAGAAAAAAAAACTCGCGTTTTTTTTTTTCTTAATCCCATAAGAAACAAAAAAAAAAAAAAAAAAAAAAAAAAAAAAAAAAAAAANAAAAAAAACGAGAAAGTCCACCTATTAGGTGAAGGAGGATTTTCACTTTTGTCGATAAAAAATGCTGAGTTTCCATAGCAGGTTATTAGAATGTCATCTTTCAAAAAGTCATCTTTAAGAAATAGTCATTTTGCGTTTAAAAAAAACACAATAATTATATTTTCCTTGTTCAAATGACGCCACTTCAAAATTCCCCATTTTGAGGTCCGACCCCGTATATACTAGACACAACGATGGACCGCACGAACAGCCGAGAAAATTAAGTTAACACTTAGTTTGACTTTTCAAAAATGTAATAGATTATTTATACCAAACTACGGTGTATTGTCATGGAAGTAGATTGAGTGACAAAAGGCATTTGGTGCGATCGAACCACCGACTGTTCCGACAACAAAAGGGGAAGAAATTTTGGAATCTCTTTCGAGGCGTTAACTGATCACACACACACTTATTATGGAAAAGGGATTATCTTTACTTGGGATATTCTGTTTTATCAGTCCTTTGTCGCGGGTCGTGTTTCTCAACAGAAAAGAGAGAATCGATATTTCCTCAATAGAGAGGCTTTTATCAATTCTAATTTTCGCTCGGTTACCCTCTCAAAAGGCCTTCTCACATGAGACTTGTTTTGTTTTCCTATAACGCCCCTTTGTTGCGCTTTGGCCTCATCTCTCAACGAGGAATAATTATTCACGGAAGAATTCTCTCCTATCAACTTCGATTAAATATCATCTCAGGAACTTTAAAAACGTTTTTAAAGTTTCAAATAAGCAACAACTTATAGTTTTGTCCACAAAATTTTAACAGCGAACTTGAGTTTCTGATTATTAATTTTAAAATGCAGTTTATGTCCATTTTTATGAAAATCCTCAATGGCAGTTGTCATTACAGCGAACTTGTCGCTGCTAGCAGATGTCTGTATTACATACAAAAATACTACATGAAGACAAATAATATTTGAACGTAGTTTTTCTATTTAAAACATCACAGGAGATGATCAAATAATTGCATAAGCACTCATCGTGGGGTTGTGATTTGCTTATTTCTTTCTGACAAAGGAGAAGGAACAGGGAGGTGATGGGTAATGCTTACAAAAAACATTAAAATTATGTTATTTTCATAAAAAATTTCGAATGTAAAAAAAAAATATGTATGAAAAAAATTTGAGTAAAAATTACAGTTATAAAACAATCTCAAATTCAAAATAAATGTTAAATTTGAGAAATGAAATGATTGAAAAAACATTTTTTTTCGATCGGAGGACAGGAGTTTTAACCTCAGAAAGAAAACACAAAAGATTCTTAGCGAATATTCTGCTCAAAATTTTTTTTTAATTTTTTCTTCTTTTTTTTTAAAAATAACGGCAGGCACTGAACCTTCGTTCTTCGCCTCAGAAGATACCGGAAGTCAAGGAGGCGAGCAACATTATATCCACGCCATACTGCCACAGATATCCGTTCAAAAGGTGGGCCACATTCACACATTATACGACAGAAGACAACACACAGAGAAACACCCATGCCCTGAGCAGGATTCGAACCAGCAGCCATTGGCTTTGGAGTCAGGACGCTAACCACTCAGCAAAAAGTTTGTTAAATGAAATAAATATAAATTTTGTTTTATGCGAAGTTTAGTCGTTCTTTTGAATTCAGTCCTATAATTAGATTAGTGCAGTAAAAATAAAAGTTAGAACAAATAACAAGGTTGGGGTACGGGGATCGCGACTTCTTTACTTGAACTTTGAGGGGTTTATGATGATTACCGTATTTCTGCTTACAAGGAAGGGAGTGGTGTCCAAAATAACCAAAAAACGCTTACGAAACATTTGAACGGGGTCATATTTGTACAGAAGTCACAGAATTAAATCGATTTTTTACAAATCAAAACTCAGTTTTTAACATCATCTTTGTTCGTGTGCCAATTTAATTTAAGGAATATTGCTGCTTTTATTTCGTTTTATATATATATATATATATATATAAAATTGAAAAAACAAAATGGGATATAATATGCGTCCTATAAAATTAATAAATCACGATCATAAGTCATAGTCATAAAAATATTTAAAGATCTTAAAAAATATCACTAGTTGAAACCATAGTCGTAAGCATAAAACATAGTCATAATTATTAACAATCATAAATCACAATATCATAAATCACAATAAAAGTGTCCCACTNATATATTAATATAAATATATAGGAATTTTATTCTCTCAAAATTCAACAATAAGTTCTTTCGAAGTCTCTTAAACAGGGAATAAAAACTGTCATTTGTATAGGTGTTTCTTCAAAGATTTTTTTCGTTTTAAGTATGTTTTCATTAATCGAACAACCATTGCTTGCATTTAATTTATTCTTGCGTATTCCCTTTTAAAAGAAAAATCATGTACGGAACACACATGAAATAAATCATAAACCCTCTATTCTTAAAAGACCCATTGTTAATGGATCTAAATTAAATAGGAAATCTTTGGACAATAAAAGTTTATATTCTGCAGTTAAATTCATCAATAACAACCATCACAAATAAAAGTAAACAATTCTTAAGGTCTCTATAATTTTTCTCTTCTTAAAGATTCATAAAAGAAAGGGGTAGGATTTCCTCCCCTAATCAATTCGAAATCATCGAATGAAAAGAATAATAAAATAAAAAAACTCCAAGCTTTTAAAGAAATAGAGTAAGTTTTAACTGTAACAATGACGGACATTAATGGTTGAGGGGATGGGGGGAAGAAATTAAAGGAAAATCTCCCAGCATGCATTATACAGACTCATTCTCAAATACATGAGTATAATAATCAGCAAAATAGAACGTTTTGGGCACTTTTCCAAACTTCATCAACTGCACGCTCTGCACGGAGGGGTGCCGAGAGCCCACCTACTGCTACCTGTATACAAAGGGACGTAATTGTCCGTGTCCTTTGTTGCACCAAACGCCCCCTAGTGGTAAAAAGACTCCACCTTGGTCTTAAGCATTTTTTTTTTCTCCTAAGTTACTGCTCTTTTTCTCATCTTTACTCAATCACTTGCAGTTCTTTGTGGAAAGCAATACGGGGGGGAGGGATTTTTCTTATATTAATAGGTGACCCTCTTCCAAATACTCCTTTTTTTCCCCTTGACCCTTTTAATACAGAACTTTTTGCTATTATTTGATGGGTTCTTTCCCGTTGATAAAAGAAATATTTTGACTTATTGAAGTCATTGAAAAAGTTAAATAAGAGAGCGATTCCTTCTTTTGTGTTGCCAAGTATCTCAATAGAATCTCTTTGAGTGAAATCCAAACTTTGAATTTTATGTTCGATTATGGGTCGCGACCCTTCCTTGGGGCTCCCTTTTAAGAACTTTAAGAGACTTATAATCACCGGGAAAAATTCTTTAAGTACACTCTTTATTCTTATAGTTTCCGCTTCAAGTATAAGATAAATCCACGCCAAGAAACAGAAAGGTTAAGGAGACTTTTTTTTTCCCTTTTGATATGCGTAGTAAGAACTTATAATTGAAAAATAAGGCCTCGCTCTTTCTATTTCTTATAAAAATCCATGTTTAAAAAGTATTTTATACCATTAAAATAAATAATGCCTCGCCATCTTTTTTTTAAATCAAAATCATGTTAAAAAATATTTTGTACCATGAAAATAAACAAATTTATATAATTTCAAGAGTTGACGATGATATACTTTAGCGTTAGGAGCATTCATTTGGAGTTCACTTAGATGCAAACTGTCCTATTATGGTATATAATAGTTTTTTCTTAACTTGCAACTGAGTATAAATACCGATAATATGGTTAAAAGTTAAAACAATTTTTTTGAGAGTATACTATGTTATCTCTATGAAATATAGTTTCCACCGCATACAACTATGATATTTTAAACCCTTTGATTCCTTGTATTATAGTTTTTAAAGTAATTAATGATTGATTCCATCAACTAATGTATTGATTGTTTGAATGAAATCACCTGGTTTTAGTTTTAGATGACGAAAAATAAATAAATAAATAACGTTTTGTTTAATATTTATTTTTTTTGGAACAAATTGTTTATGTTGTTATTATGTTAAGTACTTATTTTAATTATTTATTTATTTGATGTTACTTATTAATCATTTATTTATTGTTAATCATTCATTTAATGTTAATTATTCATTATTTATTTATTGTCAATTATTTATTAAATTTTAATTATTAATTATTTGTTTACTGTTAATTATTTATTTTTTGGAACTGATTGTTAATGTTGTGCTAAAATGTTAATTATTTATTTTATTAATAAATAAATAACGTTTCGTTAGTTAGTTATTGTGCTGTAACAGCAGCACACAGAAGACGTTACTATTGTTCCATCTTTTTTTTTTTCACTTCAGCGAGTGCCTGTGTGCAGATTATCAAAATAATTTAAGAAAGAAAAATAATATTTTGGCACTTTAACTGACCATCCCTGTTCATCTGCACATTAGCTAAATAATCTGATTTCTACAATTATCCTATTTCATAATTAACCTAAGAAACTCCATTGCATACAATGCCGGAATTTCGTACAGTGAAACCTCCAGAAAAGACCTCCTCCTCCACCACTTTTGAGAGGCAGGGAATTTTTTCCATTGAATATTGAAGAGAACCTTTTGCAAAGACCATTTGTCAAACCACACCCATTGCAGAAAATGTAAAATAAGGAAATACGATCAAAACAAAAGTATATTAACTAAGCAAATAAGTTGATTAAAATGTTTGGGTGAGGCTTTTTTTGACGATTCAACCTCATGCTGCAAATCAGAGTGCACAAAAGACGATGCTAGCAATGATTTACTCTTAGAATGGAAAATTGAATTAGAAAAGACTGTTATCTTAGGAAAATACAATCATCTCAAACAAACAAATCTGTTCTCCTCTTCTAAAACTAATTTTTATGATATAACATTAAATACAAACTTTAAAAAAAAATATGATTATTTATTTACTTAAAATAGCTTTATAAATGGTAAATTTGTTTTTACACTTAATTATGTGAGGAGGGATCATTTTTATAGGCGCTTAATATCATTCATTGATCCGTCTTTTCATTGACGCCAACAGAAGTGGCTCCAAGAAAATGACACTGACCAAATCGTTTGCAAAAAATCATGCACCTTCGATAGCACTTTTGAAGTCAATGAAGGTAACCTCTAAAAATAACCCATCTCCGTCAATAACCATATTACCGTGAAACGGAAAGTAGTCGGCTCCCGAGAGGTTTCGCTGTATATTATAAAATTTTATATGTGCGAGAAAATAAATTAAATATATTTTTTTGACATAATTTTGAAAAGCCCTATTAATTAGGCAAGCTTCTGCATTAAAAAAAGGTTTTGTTTTTCGTAATTTTAAGTGAATGGATTGAAAATATAACTTAGAAGATACAAAAGAACGAGTTGCCTGCTTTAAGAAAAATATTTAAACAATACAATAATAGTTCACTGTCTTATACGGATTAACACAATGTTTCTTTTAAGTTTAACGAAACACAAAAGAATGTTTTGAACAAAAAATCCACAGATAGACTCTTTTGAGAACATTAGAATTAAAAAGATTCT
Organism: Parasteatoda tepidariorum; assembly: GCF_043381705.1. NCBI lineage: Eukaryota > Metazoa > Arthropoda > Arachnida > Araneae > Theridiidae > Parasteatoda > Parasteatoda tepidariorum. The sequence continues at coordinate 90,125,469 of NC_092208.1, forward strand.
ACAAAATGAACCTTCATTCATAGAACTGAAAGATCTTATGTAAGAGACAAGAGAAAGGGATTCTTGGAGCGCCATTCAAAATTTTAAATTCTCACAAATAAAATTCCATTTTTCTCTTTTTTAAATATTTCGACCTAGAAAGGGAAATGGAATAATTGTTACAATCTCGTTGGGTAGGGGGTGGGGGTGGACTTTATTGTTAAAAAGAATGAAACATGTAAAAATTTCGAGTCACTTTAAAATGTCTATTTTCAACTGCTTAACTGCCTCATTAAATCCCCCCCCCTTTTTAAAACTATGTTTTTTATTATCTTTTTTTTTTCTTCTTCTATTTTATTTTGAGAAAGCTGCAAACGATCATAGTTCACATGATGGGGAGTTCCAAACGATTGTCTAACTCCCCCTGTAACGTAATAGACTTAATTGGCATTTTCAAGGTTTGTTATTTTGAATGGGTTCCTTTGTGGACTTCGTCACGGAGCGTGGCGACATTTTTTGGCGACAATGGCGAATCTAGCGCATCGGAATCGCATGATGAACTCTTTTCAAACTGCGGCTCGAATAATTCCTCATTATTGTGTTTCTCTATTATATCCCACTTTTTTTTTTCCTTAACTTATTTTCATTTCATCTCTTTATTACTGGTATGATATATTTTTCTTGTTTTAATTTCTTATACTTTTTTCACCACTCTCAGAGCCCTGCTTTAGTTTTTTCTTTTCTTTTTTTGTTCCCCCTCTCCCCCACCTAGAATTTTCAGCTTAATTCAACGCCTAAACACGCGCCTTGTAACTTAGAAAGTGCGAAATACAATGCTCTTTCTTTCTGAGTGCATGTCTCTCACTTTTGACTTCTTTTTTATCTATTAAACTCTTTTTATTTTTTCTTCTTCATCTTTAGTTTGGCGATTTCTGAAGAATCTTTTGTTACACTTTTGAGAGTTACACACCCTTCTTTTTTTTGTAGTCCCATTATCATCAAATTAATGATATCCCTCCCCCCTTTCCTTTTCTTTAGAAGTGTTCTTTGAAGGGATGATAAATAAGGAAATAATGGGTTCTTTAACTAAAAAGGGGATCGGAAACTATAAATGGGAGTTTAAGGAGAGAACAAATGCTTCCCTTTAACACATAATATCTCAATAGAGGTGAGCACACAATGCAAACAACCATTGAAGAATGAAAAAGGTCACGAAATCACTTTCTCTTATCAATGAATGAATGAATAAAAAAAAATACAGGAAGGAAAAAAAAATTGGATAGATAAAACAAATGTCTTCTCACTTCACTACAATTTTTGGAATTCGTAATTTAAAATTACGGTAAAAGTTTTGTATAACAAGAACAACTTATTACGTGAAGTTCGCTATTTTTTAATTTTATAACTGTCGTTGAACAAATTTGGGTTTAAGATTACCCATGTTCAACTCCGTAGCCTTCTAATTTTGAACCCAATCCAGAAGACAAGGGAACTCCGGGATCAGGTATTCAGAGAAATTTTGCCTTCGTGGAGAACTTTTTGATGGAACTAACCCGCATTTGCGTACATGGAGGGGAAAACCACGAAATGTTTAGCTCGACAGCAAAGGGACTCTAACCCATGATCCGTCTATCACTGAGGATATTTTATGTCAGCACTGTGGTCGGTGCGATCTAGGTGCGGAATTCGTACCGACCATCCATCGTTGGTATAACCAAGTTCACCTCATTAGAAGGCGATCCTCTGAGGTTACGGAAGTCAGCTATTGTAATACATTTTCAAATCATCCGTCGAAATGCTAATATTAAAAATTAAAAAAATCATGTTCATAACGAGTTAAAAATAACTTGCCTTCCGCTTTTATGACAATGTTTGGAATTACTTACAGATCGTGATGACTGATTATATCAGCAATTTTACACGTAAAAGAAGATAATTTTTTTTACTTATTAATTTCTGGTATCAATACAGAAAACCGATAAGCGATAATCGCTTCCATCTTACAATTTTAACCCCTTTTTTTACAGAACAATGCGTAGGCGAACATCGGTTAAGTTATCTTATTACACACAAACGTTCTCCCTCTGTTTTTAAATATTCTGCCCGCACAAAAGAATACGCTTTTTGTTCACCACATATCTGTCTCTTATTATTCCATCATTTATAAAATCAACTTTCACTGTATTCAAAAGGTTGAACTTTATTCTTTCAAAAGCTTGACATGATTTGAAAATTAGGAAATAGTTGAAAATCATTTATTTATATCGGAATAAATAAAAAAGTTTTACTATCAAACTTTTTTTTTTCTCTTCCGATTCCTGATTTTACAGCGTATTATTTAGTAACCTTAGAGCTCTATGTGCATTTTAAAAATTCCAATCGAACATGAAGTCGAAAAAGTACATTCATTATGTGTCGCAATGGAATATTTGAGGCAAGACCAAAAAATACCTTCGAAATCAGTCCAACCATTAGAGTGAAAGTTACTAATTAAAAATGACAAAACCGATTGGATTGCCCAGAAGATTCTGAAACTTGGAGGTGTCAGGTCTGGTTGATTGCCTCCAAGCAATCAAACAGATGAGTTTTGTAACGTAGCGTCCTTCATATACAAGTATGTTCTTAGAATCTTTGAGAGAAATGAAATAAAAAAACAGACACACACAGTAAAAGACGCAAGTTAATATATAAACGAAGAAGAAGTTAAACCATTATAGAAATGTAAGCGAGGAAGCTGAACATAAAAAATAATACATCAAAACCAGTTTGATTGCCTGGCGAAACTAGATATTTTAATAATTATTTTTCCTCTCCCCTCGTATTTCTCAGAGGTAACCAAAGAGGATTTTGGTGTTTTCAGCCTTTTTATCATTAGGGGATCGACAAGGGTTTCAATAGGGTTTTTGTTTCTTCGCTATTTAAATGTTAGTTTTTAACCTCTGATAAGTATACTACTTTAAACCAAAAATAATGTATTTAAGTTAGTTATAACTTAACGGATTATTATGTAGGAAATTGTGTCTTTAAAAATAGGGAATTTTTATAACTTTTAAATCTTTTTTAGAAGCATCTTATATGTATGATTTAAAACTATTGTTTAAAGTAATTGAAAGTTGAAGGTCGAAATACGCCAACATCACAAGGCTGGAGTGCATTAGTAGAATTAAGTAGAAAGCTAATCCAGAGAATTTGCCTTGATGAATTAAACTTGCTCAGTTTCAAATTCATATGAGATTTATGCCTATCCAGAAGATGCAAAATAGGGAATTTGATAGCATTTTCAATTATTCATGGTTTGCAGTATATTCGAAAAATGTTGCTGCTGTTATTGATTCACTTCATGAATCACTTTTTCCAATATAGCAGGAACTAATTCTGCAATACTTCGAGTGATTCTTCAGTAAGGAAAAGCTACCATTGCAGGCAATTTCTTTCCACTATCTGAAATGTTTGCCAAAACTGATTTTCTTTCCTAGGAACTTTATAATTTTTAGGGCCAAAGACTTAATCCCGTTTAAGGACAGCATTCAACTCTTGTTTCGTTCGCATTGTAGATACGATCACTTTCTATAAGGATGCCAAGGCTACTTTCCTCTTCAAGATTCCTCTAAAATTCTCTAAACAACTCTCGAATATTATTCTGTGTAAAGGAAATTTTGCCTCTTGAAATTATCTTCGCATTGTCCTGAGTTATCAGTAGATGTCGTCTTAAAAAAAATCCTCATCCGTTTTTCATCTTGTCGTTCAATCGATTTTTCTTATCCGTTTACGTCATGAGGTTAAATACCGCATTAGCTAATTATTGGTACAAAAGCTAGCAAAGAAATGTTCTATTCAAGTTTTTATTACTATATTTATTTAGTTTTCGATTAGTAAACATAGTTTATTAGGCTGTTTAACATATGATGCAACTAACCACTACATTTATAAAGATAAATTATAAATAAATTATTATTATAACTCTTTTTCTTAATTTAGCAATTAAATTAGCATTTTGAAATGAAATTATTTAAGGAATTATTCATACAACATCTAACAGAATTTTAAGTGATAATTCTAAGAACTACTAATTGTCTTAGAGCCGTGCAAAATCTTATTTCACACATACTGTTCCTTCACTGGTAAGAGTTTTTTTTTGTATTTTTAGCAGAATTTTGATGCATAATATGACTAAAGGTACAAGAAAATAAAGAAATGTCTCTTATTTTCATGAACTTGGAAAAATCCCAGTAAAGGAACACTTGTTCATTCATTGGTTTTTCATCGTTTGGTATTCCAGTTAATAAAATAAACATCCCCTAATCTCAGTACTTGCTTACGCTATGATGTTTAAAGTAAATGAAATGTAACTTCACTAAACATACTTTGAATTCTCGTTTTCACAGTGAAAAAAGTAAAACTATATTACAGGCAATTAAGTGTACTTTAAACGGGTAACTACAAACACTGACCTTATAATTTTGTCAAAGAAGCAAGGTGTTGCACAGATAGTAACAAATTCAAACATTTTTCCAGATAAGACAATATGACCAGGTAACCCAATGCGTTGTCAGATGACTACCTATAGTTAGGAAGTAAGCTACTGTTATCAATCAATCTAAATAAAAACTTTTAAAATCTCATCTTTTAAAAATATATATGAAATGTTCCTTCTCTGGTTGGTTTAATCTATTTGCCCTTTATGATTTTCATTATTCCTATTTACCTTTTATTTATAATTAAAATAAATCATTATTATTCAAAGGTATCTTCTATTATGATTTATTACTGATATATATTAATACTGCGTCGCTAAAAAATAAACGATAACTACCATTTCTTTTCTACACCCTGTTCAAAATAAAAGGATAAAAGAAGCTCTTTATTTACAAAAGATAAAAAGTATGACTTGCAATCTAATTTTCCCATTTTCAGAATTTTCTCTTCTTTTCATTAAATTTCTTAATTTTTTTTCTTATACTTTTATTGCATCCTTTTTCGAAATCTGGAAAATATGCTCACACTATGTTTTAGGAGACCGTATTTTTGAAGAAAAAAAAATGTCCGATTCTCCAGAAGAAATTATCCCGGTTTGACTAGTCACTTACAGTACTATAATCGCAAAATGAGAATGAAGTAAAAATGTCTTAAAATGGATATATCTTGATCAATACGTGATATGTCGAAGAAAGATAATCCGTCGTGATAATTTTTATTGAAAATCCAATGGAAGGCATTTGAAATTTGCCCAGCTGCAATCCAGAAGATGATTTTTTTTTTTTNTTTTTTTTTTTTTTTTTTTTTTTTTTTTTTTTTTTTTTTTTTTTGGTTCAACTTAATATAACGGGTACAAACTTAATAATAAGACATAATATGAAATCTCAGGACATCATTAAAATTTTGATGCGAGGCCTTTTCCCGAAATGTGTGAAACATTTTCGTACTTTTTGGACACCTTATTTGAAGGAATGGTAGGGTTTTTTTTCTTCCTCTTCCTTCTCTCCCTACATGTAAAGAATGTACTTCAAATGCGCCAAAAACAATTGTGAAATTCTTTTGTTGTATTCATTGCGATGATATATAATACTTCTTACATCTCAATGAAAACTGGAAGTAGTCTTCAAAGTTGCTAATTATGTCGCACTCACAAAAAAAGCTCCCCTATTCAAAAAAATCTTTGAAACAAAAAAAAGGAGCATTTCTTAGGAGAGATTTTTCCCGTCCCCCTGCTCTTTTTTTTATATTATTGTTATCCACTAACTCGTGCACCCATGAGGCAACGCAGTCAAAAAGGCGAAAGGAATAAATAACACTCTTGGAAACTTTAAAATAAAAAAACTATAACAAAACTTCGCAAGACCAAGGAAGTTTTTTTGTTTCGTAAAGAGCTAATTATAAAGTAAAAATAAAAAAGAAGAAGAACTTTCAATTTTAAAGTACAAATAAAACAATTTTATTACCTTCAATAATAATAATCCCTTAGGTTTAAACCAGAAACAAATTATTAGGAACTACCCCAAATATGCTTCATTACAAGGTGACGATAGGTATAGGTCGGTGCAAGTTTAAAACAAAATAGTTTTATCTACCATCTGAATTTTCAGCTTCTTATGTGAAGTATTCGTATGTGTGAAAGACTTGAACTGGTGGTTGTTCACTTCTACCTGTGAATGTTGACAATCACATAGTCGCTTTGGCATATATCGGGAAAATGTACTAGGTCTAGTGAAGTGCCACTGCCCGGTATGCCCTAAGCTAATGTATTTTAAGATCAAGTGCCACTGCCCAGGTATGCATGNAGAGAAATACTGACAGGCTGTCATGTGCGTGCTGGTATTTATACAATTCTAATATGATGACGTCAGAACTCTTATTTCAGTTCACTTCAAAAATAAGTAAAAACACAATTGATTAAAGACAAACAGATAACAATATGAAATAAACTTGATTTTACGATGAGCGGCGAACCTATCACCACACACGGTAACATAACCACGCACGATTCGAACCAGTTGTGTTCTTTTGCTTTAGCACACACACACACAGAATCAGAGATACCAACTTGATCGGGACAGAACATAAATATTTTCGAGTGGTATTCTTTTAATGTATGATTCTGGGATGATAAATTCAATTTAGAAGATTCAATTAGATATGGTAAATTCAATTTAGAAGAGTTTTACTAAGCACTACAACTAAATAATTCAAAGATTTATGTGACACCATCCTTGTTGCCGCGCTGAACCTCTGAAATTGTTGGCAAAATTTACCGCAAATCTGCAAACTTTAGTTTGTAGTTCTGTATCATTTTTTTTAAAAAATATTTTGTTGAATCCGAGCTGGATATTGGAGGCAAGCATTTATAATATAAGACTTTAATATCCCTCCAAAGTTTCAAAGGTATTTATTTACCCGCACTGTTATCATTACGTTTTTTATTTTGTTCGATTTCTAAATTAAGAGATTAAGATTGTTTCTATGATTGTTATTAAAATAATGTATTTCTACGTTACAATTTAAGATAAAATTATTTGAATCAGTGTCCGAACTTATTTATCGTTTAACAATTATTATTTTCTTGCATAAATTGCATTAATATACCATTATGAATGACGGTAAAAGTAATTCGTTAAATGATTTATAGCTTCACTTTCAGCTTCATGCACAAAATGATGAATGCGAAAATTGTATTTCAAATACATCCGTCCATTTGGTAAGCATAAATATTAAATGACAGTTGTGAGAACTCACCCAATTTGTTATAACACTATATATATATATATATAATTTTGAATGTTATTTCAAAAAATGATTACTTAGAATAATGATTCATGTTCACTTAGAGATCTTAATAATATCAAATGGGAAAAATGTGGAGATGGGAAAGGGAGGGACAATTATTATTTTTGGTTCATATAGTTTTAGTTGAATAATTTTAACTGTTTTGTGCCAAGAAACAGCGAAACAATCATCGGGGTGGGTGAGCGTCAGCGGGCAGGGGGCTCGTCCCCTAGTATTTTATGAACCAGGAAAAAAAAAAATCACAATTGCTAATTAAAAACCCGTTTTCTATACAAATTGCATCTGAGATTAATGCTGGGACACTGTTAATTTACTTTCAGAAAGGTTTTGAAATAACAGTTCCAATGAAACCGTTATTTTAAACTACGAAATATCAGTGATTTTTTTTTCTTTCTTCTTTTCATCCATATGAAGAAGAAGGATGACCCCCAAAGGAGTTACACAAAAGGAGGCATAATCCTCACAACAAGCATTCCAACCACCGGACTCTCTATCAAAGAGAGTGTTGCATATTTCTCTCTCTCTCTTTCTTGACGAGGTGTGCCCTTCCATGATTTTTTTTTTTACCCTATGTCATGTGATTTGTATAACCGCATGGTAGAAGCATGAAAAGAGCGAGAAAGAGAGAGACCACACATGGAGATGGGACAAAGAAGGGGCGCAATCGTTCTTTGTGATCACCAACTACTCGCTAATGTGGCACCCCCCGCCATGGAATGTACGATGGAGGAGACCCCCTTTTCATTTTTATATATGTCATTTTGCACGTTGTCATGATTTGGATCATCCTCATTCCAGTTCAATGCCACTCCCCCCCCCGTAACTTCCAAATAAAACAACTTCATTCTGACAAAAACATTGAAATTTAAATTCATATTCGGCGTTTAACAGATAAGCCATTTTTTTTGTTTGCGCCACATAGTGTACCACACCGTGACGTTTTAATTTTGAACCAAACTCAGAAGACAAGAGTACTTCTAAATGAAGCATTGCGACAAATTATCCTTTGAAGAGGACTCTTTGATGAGCATTTGTGTTACATGGAGGAGAAAATAAGGAAAAAGCAACAAGGTTTCCCTTATGATAAAACCATTCAAATCCGTGATCCATTTACCACTAAAGAAATTTTATTTCAAGATGCTCGGCAGGAGCAGAACTCTATTTGACCAGCCATCACCTAATTGGGAAGCCTTGTACCCTCAAACGTCGTGGCTCCTTAAAAAAATATTTTACTTTAACGGCGTCAAACAGACGACCTAAATTTTTGAGTTTAGACAACCCATGTTCTACTCCGTAGCCTTGTAATTTTTAACCCAACTCAGAAGGCAAGGGAACTCCCTGCTCCAACATTGGGACTAGCTAGCCTTCAGGAATGACTTCTTGGTGGAAATAATCCGCATTTCCGTTACACGGAGGGGAAAACTACGAAAACCTCCTAAGAGTAGCCCGGCAACAAGGAGTTTATGACCCATGAACCGTCTACCACTGAGGATATTTTACGTCAGCACTGCGACCGGTGCGAGCAGGGGGTCAGAGCCTGTAAAGCGAGAGTCCCAGGGACTCGTTTCGTGACGTCACGCATCATGACCCATCTGCGTCTCTTCCCTTCCTCCTTAAATTTTAGTTGTTTGAATGTCATCTAAAGAGATAACTTTATTCATTAAATTTCAAGCTCTGCTGAAAAGGGAATCTTCATTTCAGCAAAAAAAAAAAAAATGCTGAATTATCTTAATAATAATTTTAAACGAATATTTACTTGGTTATTTCCTGAATTTCTCTGCACTCCATCACAGAAAAATAACTTTTTTGTCTATCTGTATATTTACAATTAAAATTATGGATCGGAAGGAAAATTATATCTTAATATTTCAACTATAAAAAAATCAGTTTTTTAAAAAAAACAAATAACTCTAAATTTCTTTTGGCTTATAAAACTCCAGTTAACTTTAAAAATTCGACTAGAAACAAATTGCAAGTTTTTTTTTTTTTTTTTTAAATTTTTCTTCTGCTTAATTTACTAGACATTCGGAGTTTTCTGCTATTTTCTAACTACAGAATTAGAGTACACAAAATGTAGCTCAGTATTCTAGAATTTAGTTTATTCTAATTAAACATATTATAAATTTTATAAATATACTTCAGTTTCTTCTGAAACATGCAAATGAAATTATCATCCATAAAAAAAAGTTTTAAGTATCTTGTAAAGATTTTAGTTTGGGCTGATGTAATCTATTGCATGCTGCTTACATTTAAGTTAAGGCTCCCGTCTATTATGAACTTATTACGAAGTTTGAGTTCTACAGCTTTATTGAGTTCAGGCTTTAGTCTATTATGAGGTGCTGAGATTAATCAATTAGTTCGGAACACGAACTTGCGACCTTTTCACCGATGTCTGAGACTGTAGTCCTTTAGTCACCATGACTTAATTTATTTTATTCTATTTATTGGGTAGGTAAGTATTTTATTTACGTCACTCTAGAGCTACACAATAGGCTTTCAGCGACAGTCTGGGAAACATCCCTGAGGATGATCCGAAGACATGCCATCGCAATTTTGATCCTCTGCAGAGGATCTCCTGCTTTGGTAGTCCTGCTTGGCTCGCCTGCTTCGCACAAAGATCTGGATGCTTAAAGAGCTAACTAGTTTATTTAATAAAAGCTAATTGTGTTTTGTTTAAACACTTTAATTCTTTATATACTTTTTTTGATGAACTAAAGATGGTAAGTATTCCTTTTACACTTTATCTTTAATAAATCTGAAAAAAATAAAATTGTGATTTAGCTGAAATGTTGCTTAATAATTTATTACAAATTATACCTACTACGCTTTTATGATTCAACTATGATTCATCAAATATTGTATTGTTATTCACTAATATGAAGTTTTGAACCAATATGGTTGGAATACTTTCAGATAGGAAATTAATCATGGAAAAAATTTCTTTTAGTTCTTTACAGTTTAAGGAAAATTAATCTTTCTAACTGATTGTAAAAATATCTCATATTGTGCTTTTAACAAAGCGAGACTATTGCTTATAGTGTTTTGTCTTATGGCTTTTTTTTTTCTTTGCTGCTATAACTTTAAAAATATTCAGTAAAATTAAACAAAAACTTATGGAAGAATTTAAAATTAATTACAAACATTTTTGTTTTTTAAATTTTATAAAAATATTTGTTGGAAAAGGCTTAAAATATAAGTATTTAAAGTACAGTTCTTTTATACTGTGCATGTGCGGAAAAAATTTTAAATTATATTTTCATAATTTTGTTGTGAATCCTATTTGGTAACTAATGGAAGAAGAGGTCTGATTTAAATATCTTAAACGTAAAATTTTTCAAGCCATGTTCTAGGTAGTATGTTGTCCTTTTTAGAAGGAAATCCTAAAATGATTAGGGGTTTTCCACAAATTTAATTATGCAGTTTTGCAAATTATACTACCTTGAAATAACCGAACAGATGGAACAAAAATATGTGAGATACCTGCTGAATGAGCCACGCATAATTACAAAATCACTATAAAAAGACCTATATGGCTTGTCACCATTTCGTGCATGATAAGCCCTCCAATACGAAACTCAATCTCTTTTAATCTGACTTCTTTTAATATGACTTCTCTATTTCATGCATGTCTTTCTTTAATCAATATAAATCACTACACTATCAATGGCTCATTGTTCATCATAATAAGGCCTTCAATTTATAAACTAAAATAATTTACGTATAATGCCTTGCTTAAAATAGACGGATATTAAATTCCATTTCAACCAAAAAAAAACTTTTTTTTTAAATTTGGAAGATAGTTAAGAAACAATTTTGTCCAAGAATAAGTAACTTTATGGAGAGAAGAAAGAAAAAAACTACCATTTCATACGCTTTCTCTCTTGAATGGAATACTCACAGAATGTATTTTATTGCTTGGCATTGTACTTTTATGAAGCATAGTGAGGACCACAAACAAGGTAGAGAAAAATCAATAAACAAACAAACATACTTCTTTTCTATCTCGTAAACAGATGCGGTTTTTTTCTGCTGCGACGACAAAATGCAAGAATTGTTACCACCTGCGGCAGAAACGGCAGAATATTCATGAAATAAAAAGTGCCGCTTATACACACACTCGTATCTCATGGTTCTTTGAAATATCAACATACAATTTCTGGTTTTGTGTTGGCAACATAGAAGTCAGGCCTAGGGGAACCATAACAATCGCTTGTCAGTGTAGAACATCTGTGTGTGTGCTCGGGCAATAAAATGCTTGTGAACACCTTCTTGAATGTCGCAGCTTTGTGAAGGACGATTAAAGGGTTCCTCTTCGCCCCCCGGGAAATGTAAATTTAAAAATACTGAGATAAAATTTACGTTTTTGGAAATGCATTCTTGAAGTCTGTTTGTTTATTCTCTTATGCAGTTGTGACTTATCTCAACTTTACATCCAAATGAGTCTTCTTCTTCTTTTTTTCTTTTTTTTTTTGATAACTACAATAATTATGTCTCTTGAGTTGGTTGAACAATGTTAAATAATATTGGAGTAATAAGTTCGATGTATTATGTTCCAACACGGAAACAATTTATCTCTTTTGACCGGGTTTAACAATGTATACACAATAATGAATAATATCGGTGTAATAATTTCGAATATAGGAAAAACGTGTTGCTTAAACTGATGAACAACAATGTCGAATAATGTCGGTGTAATAAAATTCGAACACCGAAATAATTTGTCTCCTTTGAACTGGTTGAAAAATATTAAATGTCACATAATGTCCGAGTAATAAGGTTTGAATACCGGAACAATGTCATGAACTATTTGAACGATGTTAAACGAGGCTGTATAATGTCGATGTCATAAGAACAATTTGTCTCTTGAAATGATGGAACAAAGTTAAACAAATAAGATTTTGAATTTAGTGCTCTATTCATGTACTCACTTCCAAACGTTAAACACGGAGCAAAAAAAAAAAAAACAGACAAGTATTACTTTAATTGAAAAGAAAAAGTTGCAAGCATGTTTATTCGAAAAACAGAACCAAAAAAAGTGACATACAAGGATGAAAACAATATTGAATACAATAGTTGCATAATTAGAAAACAGTAATTACATAAATTAATGCTGACCTCATAATAGCGTCTAACGTCAGTCGCAAAATTTTTTTCAATAATATTTTTTAAAAAAAAATCCTAATCTGACATTAATACGGTTTGTGAGCACCCCGCCCTCATTTTCACACAGTGCACAGCTTCTGATAATGCTTGTTTACGAGGTGGTCAACCACCTCAGAGTCTGATCACCATACCTCTTTTAGAACAGTTTCTAAATCTGTGAGAGCGGCTGAAAACGAGTATAAACAGCTCAGTCGAAGACATCCCAAAGATTTTCAATTGGATTAAGATCCAGTGAGTAAGCCGGACACTCCACACACCTCGGCCGAGGGTATCCCAACGATTTTCAAATAAATTAAGATCTAGTGAGTAGCTGGTCACTCCATACGAGCAGTCCCCTCACTCTCCAAATAGTGTTCGAGGATGGCACAGTTACGAGAACGTGCGTTGTCGTTCATCAAAACGAAAGTTGGACCCACTGCTGCAGCGTACAGTTTCACAATGGAGTCTAAGACTTTATACTGATACGTCACAGATGTCACAGGACTCCGTCTAAATAGTTGCAGATTGGTGTGGTGTCAGATTAAAATTCCAGACCAGACCATGGTGCTTTCACCGCGGAATGTTTGATGTTCTTCTGCCTTGTTCCCTCCGTTTGTCATCGGGCTGCAAAGGCTAAATCCAGACTCATCCGAGAACATAACGTTACCTCAATCAGAAACAGCCCATCACACATGCTTGCGGCATCACTTTAATCTTGCCACTCTGGAATAGATGGATAGAGGAATAAAAACTCGTAGAACCTGGGCGTACAGCCCTTTCATGTGTAGCTTCGATGAACAGATGGGGCAGATATTGGCTTACCGCATGTAACCAGGGTCGTCTTTAAAGCATATATTGCCCCAGGTCTCTAGATCATGTCAAATTGCTTGAAATCGAACGCAAAACTTCACATATACGAAGTAAAGGCATTTTTAAGATATGCAACAATTTTAACGAACTTAAGCAGATTTTTACTACCCCAAAAATTCCAATGAACATTAAATAAAGCACTTTTAAACTATGCATAATTTTAAAAAAAAAAATGAAAATCTAATCAGTTGCAATCCTTAAATAATAAAATAATTTTCAAAACTACGGAAGCTAACTAAAATAATTAAATTAAAGAAAACATAAAGGTATAGCAAATCGAAAAACAATCCAGTGGCATGAAATACTTTGTCGAACTTAGTAGTTATTAAAACATCTTTTAATGCACATCAGCCATAGCCAGTTTCAAAGTTGCTGCACCACAGTGCTGTGTATTTCCAAACTCTTTCAATTATTAATTTATTTGACTAATATTAAATACTAGTGGGCTGCGCCCCTGCTCGCTAACTCTCGCCAACTCCCGAAAATTGCTACGGAATCTTATATGGTTTGCTTCGAAAACCAAGCTCGCTTCGCTCGTTACTAACTTACGTGTATTGCAAATGCACAAACATCAACAGTTAAACCTTGGATGACAGCACGTCGTCTACGCATTCTTTCACCACTACGTCTTTTATAGCTGTCATCAATGCTCTCTTCCAATCTTCGAGCACGCTTCTTTTGATTATACTTCAAAAGCGTAACAGCACGACTGAAGGTCTGGTTTCTTAGGACAAGCGCCTTATCTGTGCGTCAGCGGGACGTCAACGTCCCGCTGACGCCAACAAAATTCTGGTTTGTTAGCTCAAGACCTGGTTTCTTAGAACTAGCGCCTTATCTGGGCGTCAGCNAGGACAGATCGCCGTCAGCTGGAAATCAGCTCTAACCTCTGATTGGTCCTTTGTGAGTTTGACAGTATACGTCATCGAACGCTCATCTTGAACTACAATTGTCGTCCAACTCAACTGCAGTTGGATTACAGCGTGACGTTAACGACAGAAGCAATGGCGGACAACATCCAACAGCAGATAGAAATCAGCCAAGAGTTTGATTTTAACATTAAACATAGCTTCTTCATCAAACATAGCACTCTTCACTTAGCTCAGCTATAATGTGTTTCTTCTAGGACAAAGCCATTATTTCTTCTCTAAAGCACTGGTCGACAATAACAAAATCAATACAAATTCAAAATAAATATTTGTTTACGTTATTAACGCATGCGCAATGAGAGATGTCTGCTTTGAACCGACTGCTCACGTTGAGCTAACAAAAAAGTATTTTATTGGCGTCAGTGGTACGTCAACTTTCCGTTGACGCCCAGATAAGGCGCTTGTCCTAAGAAACCAGGCCTTGAGACTCATTTTTCAATGAATAACTAATAACAATAATAAAACAAATAAATTCGTGATATAAATCAAAAATCATTAAATAAATTCGTAATATATAAATTCGTGAAAAAAAGCGCTTTCGACAAAATACAAAAATAGAGATCTATCGACAAAGACTACTCACTTCTGCCTAGCTTAATAGTATGAGATTGCCGCAGCTGAATTGAACAACCTGATAAGGTGAATTTCGGAAGAGATCACATTTGGTGAGAATGCTCTCTCTGGTTATTTCAGTTTCAGTGTTTAAAAGCGCTATATGTTGAGCCACCTCAACTAGATTTGGCATGTGACATTTTTAGCTGCAATCATTGGTCGATTTTCTAGCGTTGCCATTCGGAGAGTTGTAATGAGGCTTTTTTTTTGTCGCCATGTAAGAGAAATTTATATATAGATTAAACAGAATGGTTGATGACTAAGCATTTTTAGTGGCATTATAACTAACTTAACATAAAACTTGCTCACATTCATTTATTTTAGAGGTGCGTATGAACCTGTCAAAATTGAATACTCTGTATTTAATAAACTTCACTTTAATTAACATTTTAACTTATGCGGAGAAGTTTAGCTCGACTTTAGCGCACCATTTTCCTTAGAAACGATCAGCTGGCACTGGCGTCATAGGTCACATGTGTGGGTATATCTGGTCTTCTTGAAGTGCAAGTAACCCATTATGGCTTTCATTCACGATGCTATTTTGTGCCCTTTTCATAATTAGCACCGAAAGCATTGACTAAATATAAGCAAAACTGAACCTAGTTCGAAATTATAAAAAAATTAGCAGCTGTCATGGCGAGTACTTAGAATAAGTTCTTTTTCCCTTCTGGCAAATTTTAAATTTTGCTTAGGAAATTTTGTCATATTCTAATTCATTTGATACTTTATGAAATACAGATGACAAGCGTATATCGTCATACATTTATCTCAAAATTTGAGACCGTTGTCATTCTCAGTGCCACTATTCCAGTTTTGGCAATAAATACGTACATCGGCAAATTAAGGCGCCAAATAGAGAAGGTGAGGTGTTTCAATCATCGGCAACCCTCATTCGGTTTCAATAAAAAAGAAAAAATAAAATAATGAAGAGACGGAAAAAAAAAAGGTGCCTATAGTGAATGAATAGATATGGCGCTTACGTCTATTGTTGTGCGTCGCTTAAACCCTTAATTAAAATCGCCACTTTTAAACGAAAGACAAAAGACGTCAAGTTGATTTGAAAAGAGAGAATTCTTTCATCTATGAAAACAGAATAATAAACCGATGAATTTATCTCGTTTAGACTCAATTTAACGGAAAAGTTTTCGTTTCTTTCGAAATAAAAGGATCCCCCCTCCCCATTATTACGAAGATATTTGTTCTATTGTTCTACCTCTAAATATCGCTTGCGCATTAAGAGTTATTTTTCTCAACTTGTTTTGTTTTCATGCATCATTTTATATTAAGAGAGAACACTTTTACTTATTATGGCATTCAATATAGATAACATAAAATACTTTTTTCTTATTTATTCTTATTTGAAGTGCATGCCCTAATTTCAATATTGAGTAAAGACACCAGATTCCTAGAAATGCAAAAAATGTAAAGAAATAATAAAAAAGCTTCTTTAAATATGGATTCCTGATCTTAAAAGAAAAATTCCTTGAAAGTTATTTTAAAGAAATTGGGGTTAAAATTTAAAGCATTTTTTAAGTTTGAACCTCAATGCAGGGTATGTTTTCAAAAGCTATAGCTCCGTACCAGGAAAGAAAAAAATCAATAAATCAGAACCGAACAACACTGAAAATTCATGTACAAAACTGAAAGATATATGCAAACATAATTAATAAAGGTGAATTGATTCGTTTTTTTTAAAAAAATCATCAGGGGCTAAACCCAATGGTTGCTTAGCAATATTTTTTTTTGGCATATAACAGTTAAAATTATTCAACTAAAAATATATGTACTTAAAGGAACACGCGCGCTTCCCATGTCCAAATATTTCCCTTATGATACTTTACTAAGATCTATTCACCATCTATCCTAAAAAACAAACAAACGCTACCGGAAGTCTTGAGGTCCTCTTCTGACGTCATAGCATTAAAGAGACTATTTCTTTTTCTGACGCTCCGGATTTTTTTTATATACTCGGAATACTTAGTTTTTCTTAATTTAGTTTTTGTCCGTGTTAGTTGTGTCCGTCCAAATTTGGTGAGTTTGTTATAACGATTTACTTTTACAACAGCAATTTAATATTTTTGCTTACCAAACAGACTGATGTATTTTAAATACAACTTTTGCATTCATCACTTTGTGCATGAAGCTGAAAGTTCTAAATCACTTAAGGAATCTCTTTAATCGTAATTCATAATATTATATTAATGTCATTTGCACCCAAGAATAACAATTTTAAAACGGTTAATAAGATCAGACACCGATTCAAATAACTTTATATTAGATATAACGTAGAATTACGTTATTCTAACAATAATAATAATAATAAAAAATCTTCTTAAACTCTCAATTTGGAAATCAAACAAAATCAAAAACGTAATAATAACAGTGCAGGTAATTTTAAGCTTTAAATAAGCTATGAAAATATATTTTTAGGAGAACAATAACTTTAAGACTGTTATTCATTTTATGCTGATGGCAACCAAACCAATGTGAAAATGAATGTGGGAAAACTAGATCCTACCATGTGATTTTACGGCCAATAAAAATGTATTAACAACAATGGAACACTGCGACACCATTATTAGATTTTTATATATAGTAAAATACTTTTTGATAACTTCACGATAATATATTAAGCGAAACAAGGATTTAGCATCAAAATAAAGATTAAATCTATTTAGTATCATTTTATACGATGATGTCGCTTGAGGCCTGTTCACGATACTCAAAATTTAAAGGATTCAAGGGGTTTTCTACCGGTACTTATTGCTTTCGAATGACCTTAAAAAAAACATCCTTTCTGTATTGAAATACACGTTGTTGAGGTAATTTTAGCCGGTACTGAATATACATACTAATATAAGATATTTTATTCATATTACCATATTGTATACTTATTAAAACTGCACCGATTACCAAAATTAATTAAACAATAGTAACATGGCGAGTCTTCTAAACAGAACGAATTAGTATCATTTCTACATTCATTTTGCTTTTTAATTCCTAGCTTAATTTTTGTTTCAATTGGAAAATATTACTCACATTAATGATATACCTGCAAGTGACGTGGTATCCTGATGGGTTTGAAACGCTTACGTTGGCAATTGTTCTTTCCATCTTATTTCGAGTAAGACAAGCCTGTCAAGTATCAATTCTATTGAAGTGACACATTCTAAATGCTTTCCCTAAGATTCTTTCTCAAAGATTTCAATTCTTTCACTTTATATATTTGCACAGAGACTTAACACAAAGACAGGCATGAAGCCATGAGGAACATAAACAAACTAATTGTGCATCGAAGTTGCCAGGTACACGAAACAAAAATGTATCACGGTTTCAATAAAATGAACAAATAATAAATCTAAGTTAAGTAAAAGAAGTAGACGTGAAAGAATTACATTTAAACTGTATCTGTATTTAATTAACTTATCATTAATTGACATTCTAACTCATGTAGAGAAATTAGGTCAACTTTAATACGCCATTTTGCTGATAAAGATTAGTTGGCGCTGACGTCATAGGTCACATGTGTGGGTATGGGAGGTCCTCTTCGTCTTGAAGAGCAAGTACCCAATTAAGCATCATTTGCGTCAAATGATTAGGTACCATTTCCTCACTGATTTCGTTTTTTAGTTCTTAACTTCTCTTTTATTTTTATTTCATATACAGTTTTAAATTATTTAGTTTTATCCAAACATATTTTTGAAGCAAAACTAGAAACAAAATAAACACATGGTTCCAGATTGATTTAGGAATGCTAACATGGAGACGTAGTCTGCCTATGCTACCCCGTTCACGTCACTCCTTGAATTTATCCCTCATAACGAACACAAAAGATCTAAATATTAAACAACGTGCAATGAAATATTTTTAATGAAAGCTGTAGGTTAAGATGCATCACTGATGGAATCTTTAAAATATTGGAAAAAACAGAATAATCTGCAGTTTAATTTTTATTGGAGAAGTGATTCATTTTGTTTTAGTCCAGTAATTACAGCAAAAAATGGGTGTTTCTTTAAAAAATTAACGCTCAAGATATTTTTTGACAAAAAGCTTTCTTATGCTGTTTTAAGTGACATCTGATAATTCCCAAATTTTCCTCCGTACATTTCTCCCTTTTTGAGAAATGGGGGTGACTTGATAGGAAGAATTGGGCTTTTTTTTAAAACTGCTGGCAAGTAAGGAATTTCGTTGGCAACTTGACGTTTTAAATTTCAAATCATGCTTGTTTCTTCTCATTCATGTCTGGAAAGTCTTTGTAATGGGAGCCAAATTATAAGATTTTGAAACTCGTCGACTTTTAATTCCATTTGCAAGTTTCCTAATTCAAGAAGTTTTGCAATCAAATAATATCTATAAGAATATATTATTCAGCTTCTGTACACCTCATATCGTTCCGAAATCAAAAATGTAAAAATGTTTCGTTTAATTTTATGATTCAAAGATTTCAATTTTATGGCCAATAATTCTAAATTTTCTCTTAAATAAATTATAAATTTATTTTTTTTTCAAATAAAGCAATTTACAAGTGAATAAAACTTGTATAAACAATTTCATTATTATTATTTAGTTTCTGGAAGGCTTAAATCGCTCTAAAATTAAGAATTGTTAAAGCGGTTCGTTTAGTTTTCTGATTTTAATTTAAAGATTACAATTTTAAGANATAGGTTTAACGAATTACATGTCATTTATTTGAATTCAAATTTATTTTAATGACTTAGTATTTACTAAAAAGATGTAATTTTTTTTTAAAAAAAAGTTTTTATATGGATTTGAATGATTGTTTTGAATTCTTAGAATTTTGTGCATTTGCAATGTACCTAAGTTAGTAGCAAGCTTGTTAGTTGCAAGCTTGCAAGCTAAGTTAGTAAGCGAGCTTGGTTTGCAAAGCAAACCATGTAAGATTGCGTAGAAATTTTCGGGGGTTGGCGAGAGTTAGCGAGCAGGGGGCGCAGCCCACTAGTATATATATAAAACGTAGCGTAACATGAAACGTAAGAATAACTACTATTCAATAGGCATGTAAAGATGGTTGACTATAAGTCTAAATACAACAATGATCATTTTATTTTTCAAAGTAAGACATAAATAATGATGCATCAAATATAAAAATATTGGTTTATAATAAACTTACTTTGCGATTTTTCCGAAAAATTCAATATCTATTTCGAAAAAAAATGCAACATAACAAAGTTTTGAGAAGAAACTCTTAGACATTGGAATTCAAATCAACATTAGATTGAACATTTTTTTGACACAGCAAGGTTTTCGATATATCAAAGTTCGATCTATCGAGAGTGTACTGTATTATGATTTGCAAGTCAATCAAATGTCTATAAGTATTTTTATGACCGTTTCTGGAATGAAGAGTTGTGAAAAATGGTTCGTTTAGTTTTGTGATTTTAAATTTACGATCGGACGTTCCATCGACATGGAGTGGGGGGGTTTAGATTAAAATGGGATACAATTCTTTTGTGTAGATTCGAATCAAGAGAAGGAGTGAAGAGCCTTATTTACCTTCTATTCATCGAATGAAGAGAGAGAGAAGGTGCCTGAATAGAGGGGATCTTGACTGCAGTGCTTTTGAAGGAGAACCTTTCTGAATGGTTTTCAATTTTGCATCAAACAATAGTCCAAATCAGACTGAATGGAGACAGAGTTGATCTCGTTACACAAGCCAATAATAAACGTCGATTTGGAGTGAATGGCTCCTGGTATTTGTCCTGGTGTCTTTCATTATGTCCCATACAATGGCACACCCTCCCCCCTCCCTGTCTTTCTTTGCAGAAAATTGCTCTCCTCTTCTCTGGAGCCTTGCTTTTTCTGATTTTCAAAGATTGAATCTTATAGTATGTGCCGAATTGGAAATGGACTCTAGAATTGACAAAGGGGGGGGGGGAGAAGTGAAATGATTATTAAGTTCTTTTGTCTATCTCGTCCCTGTCCTGGGGGCATCCCTGTATGTGTAATTGTCGGTGTTATTGTTTCCACAGCGATACAATCTGCTGGACATTTCTTTCTTCACTATTTGTTGGGATTATCTGACCGTTTCGCGACATTTGTTGTGTTTGCAAAGAAAAACGATTTGAATGCNGGGAGGAGTGAAATGATTATTAAGTTCTTTTGTCTATCTCGTCCCTGTCCTGGGGGCATCCCTGTATGTGTAATTGTCGGTGTTATTGTTTCCACAGCGATACAATCTGCTGGACATTTCTTTTTGCTGTATTTCCTTCTTCACTATTTGTTGGGATTATCTGACCGTTTCGCGACATTTGTTGTGTTTGCAAAGAAAAACGATTTGAATGCAAGAAAAAAAAAAGAAAAAAAAAGAAGACAACACTATACTTTTAACGTATTAAAGCTGTTTTTTGAAAGCTTTTTCGTCATAAGCGTTTCGTGAAATTTGTTGTGTTTGTAATAAAAATTGAGTGAACGCACACAAGAAAAGACGATTACGGATGTATTTATAGCTGTTTTTCAATGTCTCTTCCGTCGTTAACTAATCATTTCACGACATTTGTTATGTTTTCAATGAAAAGCTAGTAAACGCGAGTGAGAAAAAACAATGACTGCTGTATTTAAGGCTGTTTTTTCGAAAGCTTTTTCGTCATAATTAAACGTTTCACAAAATTTGTTATGTTTGCAATGAAAAACGAGTGAACGTCAGAAAACACATTGATGTGTATAAGGCGGATTTCACGAAGAATTTTTGTTCGTTTATAGCAACGCCTTTTTATTGAACAATATTCTACTTTTTGAAACTGTTTAACTTTATTTTTAAACAGGGCGTACAGTCGATTCTTGTTGGATTTCGTGTTTCAATGTGCAGCCTTGACTCTAACCTAGAAGACAAGGGAATTTTCGGATCAAGAACTGGGTTGAACTCACCTTCCCGTATGAACTCCTTGAAGTATACTAATATGTATTTGTGTTGCATGGAAAGGTAAACCACGAAAATTCCTCGATGTTAGCTCTAGGACAAGGAAACACTCATGATCCATCTGGCACAGGGAGCATTTGTTTTGTCGGTATTGGACCTGTGCTATCACCTGTGAGTGCTGGAAGCAATTTACGAATGCACTTTTCACAGCCATGATTTAAATTCTGACTCATTTCAATGGTAGGAGAGTGCTCTCTATCTTATGAGCCACCCTGATTTTTGTGATAGCCATTTTTACGGTTGAAAAGTTGCCACATTACTGCACAATCTTTGTTTATAAGAATAAAAATTAGACATATAAACTCGCTTTTTGTCCCATTCAATTCAATATAAGCGAAAGAAATGGTAAGTAAACGATGAATGACTGTTTTCCGTTAAAGTTTTGCCCGCCATTGTAAGAAGTAAATTAGCGGCACAGTAAAAGATTGGAGGCTAAAGTATACCTCGGGGGAGGGAGGAAACTACGGATACTCATATAAAGCCGCCAAAATTTTTAAAACAATTCTTGAACTTTCCCTAATATATCAGAAACTAACTGAAATTAAATGCAATCGATATGCCACCCCCAAGTGAAATGTCGCCACCAAATATCCATCACATATAAACCATCTGTTCCCCCCTTCCAACTCTCAACTAAACGTATTTTATAAAGAGGGATAGAGAGAGGGTGGGTTTTTACATATGAATTCAATAGCCTCATTTTACAGACAAGGATAACTTTATTCCCTCCCCCTTCAAAGTCATCGGGATAGGGATTTTGAAAGGGAGGATTACATCTGGAAAAAAAAAAGAGATTGTGTAGCAGCTTTTGCACCCTGCAGAATTAAGTAGTATAACTCTAGCAACAAGAGACACAGAATAAGAATTTTTTATCATTCTCTTACGATTGTTTTCACTCAATGCTATTTTGGTGCCTTTGATTACTACTAGTACACTTGATATATGATCTCGTACATTTAAAATTGGACACTTCATATTGTTTTTACACCTCAAGCAGTTTTAGTTCTGCTTCAACAACTCAGTAATTCCTTTTTGATCATTGTCTTTCGAGTTTGCCTAGATCCAGTTCGGCATGAACAATACAGTATGGCCTTTTTGTCTAGTATTTCGAGTTTGACTAGATCCAGATCTGCATGAACAATTATGGCCTTTTTGTCTAGTCTTTCGAGTTTGACTAGATCCAGTTCCGCATGAACAATACAGTATGGCCTTTTTGTCTAGTCTTTCGAGTTTGACTAGATTCAGATCTGTATAAACAATACAGTATGGTCTTTTTGTCTAGTATTTCGAGTTTAACTAGATCCAGTTCCGCATGAACAATACAATACAGCCTTTTAGTCTAGTCTTTCGAGTTTGACTAGATCCAGATCTGCATGAAGAATACAGTATGGCCTGTTTGTCTAGTCTTTCGAGTTTGACTAGATCCAGATCTGCATAAACAATACAGTATGGCAGTGCTTTCCAAACTTTTTGTACCTGCGCCCCCCTCTTTGGAAAAAAAAATTTGTTGTGCCCCCCTTAATTTTTCTAACAATCCAATTTCATAAACACTCATCTGATATTGTAATTTATTTAATGGGCTACAAAATAATATACAATATTATGTATAAAAATACATGAAAAATTATTATCTATTTTAAGAAATAATAATATAATGTAATAAAAACAAATCTTACAAAAGTACAAAAAATAGAATTCAACATTAATACAACATTATAAAAATTTAATGTGAAGGGTGAGCTTGTTCTTCAGCACAAATTTTGTCAAACCGTGGTATCATTGAAGATATCGCGGTTCTCAGTTCCTTTTCAATCTTTAAGCAAGATCGATACTTTGTCTTTAAGACAGCTACTGCAGAAAACCCAGTTTCACATAAGTAAGATGTTACAAAGGGCAATAAAATTTCTAAAGCTTTATTTGTAAAAGTAGGAAACTCGTCCTTTACTCGTAACCAAAACGTGACAATATTTTTTTGACACCTATTCGACTTTTTTGGTTTGTATTCGAAAATGATATTTTGGAATCAGCTGCGTGCCCCCCNACAATACAAAACAGCCTTTTAGTCTCGTCTTTCGAGTTTAACTAGATCCAGTTCCGCATGAACAATACAGTATGGCCTTTTTTTTCTAGTCTTTCGAGTTTGACTGGATCCAGATCTGCATGAAGAATACAGTATGGCCTTTTTGTCTAGTCTTTCGAGTTTGACTAGATCCAGATCTGCATTAGCGACTATTTTTTCTGTAAGGGTTTTTTGCAATGTTTGTGATTAAAATGAATGAAAATATTACTAACATGACATGCGTTAAACCCTTTCTGCCATACTGATTTTCCTTTAAAAAGTTAAAACCAGGCTGGACAAAAGCAACTGCAACCTAGACAGCGCATTTAAAGTGCAGAGATATACTTCAGCAATATGTTGTTTAAAGAGTTGGTTGATGGATTTGCTCACTCTTAACAAAGCATTTTATTAAAATACTATAATTTATGTCCAAATATTTAACTCCCTTGTGATACTTTTAAGATCTATTTGTGAACATAATCATTTTTCTAAGCAATCACTTTTTGAAAGAACAAGCATTTAAAATTAAAAGTAGGTATATCGGTTATAGCAAGTTTGGTGA
Source organism: Parasteatoda tepidariorum (assembly GCF_043381705.1). Lineage (NCBI taxonomy): Eukaryota > Metazoa > Arthropoda > Arachnida > Araneae > Theridiidae > Parasteatoda > Parasteatoda tepidariorum. The sequence goes on from NC_092208.1 coordinate 90,149,837, forward strand.
GCTCTCATTTAATATTTTTGCTTAACAAACGACATTTTAAATACAATTTTTGCACTCATCATTTTGTGCAAGTTCTAAATCATTTAACGAATCTCTTATAATTATAAAAATTAATTATAAAAAGGTTAAAAGGATCAGATACCGATTTAAATAACTTTATCTTAAAATGTAATTGCGTTATTCTATTACTAATAAATACAATTCTCTTAAACTCTTAATTTAGTAAACAATACTTTTAAATTTGTAAATACCTTTAAATTAGGGATGCAAATATATTTATGGGAAAGCAATATCTTTATGACTCAAAGATATCAATTTTATGCTGATAACAACCAAACCAGTATTAAAATTAATATATAATAATTATAACTTTTGACAATACAATAAAAAGTTATCGCTTTTTAGAATAAACTGGAACAAGAAAGCGGGGATGGCAGCGGTTGAGATGGGCTGATTCGGTGGAGTCTGATTTTCTTGCAATTAATGAAAAGAATTGGAAATCAGAGATAAATCGAAAGTCCTCTAGGAGAAATCTTAAGAGGAAGGCATTGGCTCACATTGGGCCGTCTGGCCAACTATGATGATGATGATTATAACTTTTATTTTTGAAATTCAGGTTTTTATTTTATTCGATCTCGTAAATTTTTTTCTCTTTTCTGTTTGAAGTTACGAGACGGTATCGATTTCAATAGCGAAATTCTAATAAAAGTTCTTAAACGCTTAAACGAAAAACATAATGCCCTTTATTCACAGCAGGGTAAATTCTTCTAGCAAATTTTATAATTCTTTTGATGTCATTTTTATGTTGTCTGAAGTAAAACATGGAATATTACGTTTTCGCGTTTTATAATAATTCTTACCGGTCGCTATCTGATATTTGACTACTACTGTTAAATTTTTGCAATCAGATGAGCAGAAAATCATCACAAAATATTTTTTAAAAAATGCTAGTTACATGCGAAACAATTTATTTTTAAAGCGAAAAGTTGATGCAGCGCCGCCATGACGTCACTGGCTGAAATCAGAAACGAGTGTGAGTGTATGTATATATATATATAATGCTTAAAAACTGCTAAATAATTTTAAAAGGAGCTAATCTGTATAATAATTATTCAAATTTTAAAGTAGGATTAAATATTTAGAATGTATCAAACCTCTTTTGCGAAAATTCACATCAAAATAAAAATCAGAAAATACTTCTCGGTATTTGCATATTTTTTTTAATGAACTCAAATAATGCAGTGCTGAAGTAACTTTTTAAATATTAAGAAATAGATTACAGACGCTTTTCAATTTCCCAAAGCTCTAATTTTTTTTCTTCAAATTAATACTTTGTGACACGTTTATAATCAGCATAGGTGGACAAAACAGCTATTGTAACAATTGTGAGTTTCTAACAGTCATGAATAACTGTTACTAACTCTCAACAGAATAGCTTTCGAAAAAAAGCCTTAAAAATCTAATAACCGTCGTTGAACAACCGACCCAATTTTGGATTTACTACTACTAAAATTCTACTCCGTAGTCTTGTACTTTTGAACCAATCCAGAAGACAAGAAAACTCCTGGATCAAGTAGTGGGAGAAATTTACCTTCGTGGAGAACTTTTTGAGGGAAGTAACTCGCATTTCCGTTACATGGAGAGGAAAACCATGAAAACCTCCCACGGCTAGCCTGACGGCAAGGGGGCTCTAACCTATGATCTGTCTACCACTGAGGATATTTTGCGTCAGCTCTGTGGTCGGTGTGAGGTGGGTGCGGAATTCGTATTCGATATCTGTTTACCTTAATGGAAAGCGAACGCCCCTGAGTCACCACGGCTCAGCTTTAAAGATCAGGGTGAATTTGAGGATGAAAAGTTCCAATAAACCTTTATCATAATAATAACTCTCTGATTCAAATATGAGACTCCAGTCAACTGTTACTAACTCTCTACAGCTATAAAGACAACCTTCGGAGGACAGATTTAAAGAACAGGGTGAAAGGGAGGATGAAAAGTTCCAATAAACCTTTATCATATAATAATAACTCTCTGATTCAAATCTGAAACTCTGATAGTAACAGTCAAGAATAACTGTTACTAACTCTCTACAGTTATAAAGACAACCTTCGGTGGACAGATTTAAAGATCAGTGTGAAAGGGAGGATGAAAAGTTCCAATTAAAATCATTCCAATAAACCTTTATCATAATAATAATAATTAACTTCGCCAAGCGACATCCACTTTTAGTTTGTGTGTCCAACCAACCGTTAACAACAATCATTGAGTGAGAAACTCTGATTTAAATTCCGTCGCTTGTCTGTGTCGTTCCCCCTTTCAATTCAATCATCACTTGCTACAATAGCCATGGCGCGCAAATACACAATTTATGTCCCCGGCACAAGTGGAAGGCAAAAGGGGGGAAAAAATTGAGGACAAATCCTCTTCTGAAACCACTCAAATTCACCATGCACATTCCCACTTCAAACCAAATTCCGCTTATTCTCCAACGAAGCCTGAAAAGCGATTGCAGCGCCGCCCTCCCCCCGCGGGAAAAAGGCATATCCATTTATCGAAATTCAGATACGAACAAACACTGCCTTCGGAAAACTGATGAAACGCACTTTTCAAAATCGAATTTTTACCGCACTATAATTCCGAAACTTGTTCTGGCGTTGGGAATCTTTTTTAAATGCCTTTGGGCGAGCTTTTCTTGGCGATGGAATCAAAAATGAAATTAAGAGTCGGTCCTAGAGAATCGGTACTCTTTTGTAATTAATTTTCATATTTCATCACGGTGTTCGCCGGGGCGATCTAAATTTACAGAGCAAGCGACTCATCCGAAAATGGCGAAATGCTACCAATCGTAAACGACAACGAAATCGTCCAGGTAGAAAAGACGATGAATCCCCCGCCCTTCAAAAGAGTGTGTGTCTCCAAGGCATCAATACATTCGCCTTCCATCATCTCTTTGACCCAAACTTTCTTATTGCGAAGGGTAAGAAATCGAATTTACACCAATGGTAAATCACATTTCATTTAATTCCGAACTTTAGAATTAAATGTTAAGAAAACAAGGTTTAAAAATCTCTAAGCTAACGAAATTTCATAAGTTTCTTTCGGAATTAATTTTCGTTTTTCTTTCAAATTTCAATTATTTACACTTCTCATGAGCCATTCGAGAATTCTTGTTTGTTTTTGAAATCGAAAGTAATTCAAACGGCTCTTCATTTTGACGCACCCACTGCACACTCAAATAAAAAGTGTAACAAAAAATATATAAATATAAGACCAAAAAATAGTAAACGGAAATTAACAACTGAATGAATGGGGCTAATGAGTGCTATTCTCAATTATAACGACGATTTAAATTGAAATATTCGAGCAGGGAAACACAAATATTAGATCTTATTAATTTAATACGGAAGCGAGTGCATAAGTTGTGTAGAAAATAGATTACTTACATGTGTTTAGGAGGGAATAACTTTTAGTGAATGCAAGGAGAATTAAATACAACTTTGAGTTACGCAACAAATTCAGAGATAGTGAAGGTATCTACTTTTGTAAAATCTTTGTATTTAGTGAATATAATTTAGCATGTGTGTATCAGAAATTTTCTCGAAGAAATTCTCCGATTTAACTTTTTGAAACCACTCATTTTGGACGAAAATATTTACACACACATTTGTAAATTTTAAATTTAAAATGTAAATATCTATTCTCTGGTGGTTGCAGCAGACAAACCTCAATTTTGTCATTGAACATTTTGTGTGCTACTATGTAAGTTTTAATACCAACCTTTTTAAAGTTTTATATCTTAACAATTAGATATCTGTTGCACATTAATTGTTTAATACATGGGTGCACATTAAAGTTATTGTAGCCCGAATTTTTTAATATGCAATTAAATATTTTTGAAAATCTACTTTTTATTTTAATTTGTAATTCAATACTTTTGTTTGTACAACTTGATAAAAATCTGACAGTAATATTTAATGTTCCTTCAAAAATAAAAGAGTCCTACATAAAATTTTGATAAAGTTGCGGCTCGCCATTTGATTTATATTTTTAATTGTGGCCCCCGGCCTCATGTCAGTTGGAAACCCCTGTGCTAGATGGTGAGACGGTGACGAAACGTGGCTAAGCAGTATTTTCTTCTTTTCTCTTCTACTCTTTCCTCTTTCATTTTTTTCTTCCTCTTCATTGAATTCGGAGTTATGAATCTTTTAGCATTTAGTTTCAGAATAGGAATTCTAACATTTTTGTTTCAGAAAAAAAAAAAATTAGTGCCTCTACGCATAGACCTAACGAAAGCAGAACAACTACAGCCACTTCCGTACGAATCTTTCTCCCTCGAACGCAAATAATAATATTAAAAAAATAAGTCGAAAAATGATGTACAAAAAAAGAAGAAAAAAATGGAACTTAATAGAAACTAATCGTTTGCCGGAAGTTGAAACAACCTCTGCGCCCCCTACCGTCGAGAACTTGAAAAATGATCGAGAATAAAGTCTGTAAATGAAGAGAGAGTCACAGCGATGGCTGGTCGATACGAATTACGCACCCGGCTCGCACCGACTGCAATGATGACGCAAAATATTCTCACAAGCAGACGGATCATAGTTTAGAGTCCCCTTGCTGCAGGCTAACTGTTGGAGGTTTTCGTGTTTTTTCTCTTCAAGTAACGCAAAATGCGGGTTAGTTCCATCAAAAGTCCTCCTCAAAGGCAAAGTTTTCCCATCCTTGATCTATGAGTTCTCTTGTCTTCTGGATTGGGTTCAAAATGGCAAGGCTAAGGCATTGAACATTAGTAACCGCAAGCTCAAAATTGGATCGGCTGTTCAACAGCGGTTACAAAAAAAAAAAAANAAAAAAAAAAAAAAAAAAAAAAAAAAAAAAAAAAAAAAAAAAAATGGAGAATGAGTCGTGATGCCTCAGGTGATAAAGCATTCGACTCCCAATGAGGTGAGCCTGATTCGAATCCCAGCAATATCAGTTGTTAATTTGAATTCCGCACTCGTCTCGCACCGACCACAGTGCTGACGTAAGATATCCTCAGCGGTAGACGGATCGCGATTTAAATCCCCTTGCCGTGAGACAAACCGTGGGAGGTTTTCGTTGTAGGATGACGAAAAAACCTTTGAGGAACAGCCGTAACTTATGAGCGACTATTACGACTTCACAACAGCTATTTTTTCATAGGTATTTCGAATTTTTCACTTTCGCTAAACGGTCTTTTTCATAATACGAAAGAGAATTTGAAGAAGAGTCGAAGTATTTGAAATAAATGTGTTCGCAAGAAAAACGTGACTATCATTGATCAGGTTGTGGCTTGCCAACAAAAGAATCGTTTTCAATAAGAAAATCTTCTTTAAAGATATGTTGATGTATATTCTCACATCGTAAAACAGTCGGCCCCTTTAACCTCCAAAATAAAAGCAGCTTTTTTCTTTTTCAGAAAGAAGACTTTTTCCCATACCGACTTTTATTCAACTAGTCAATTTTTCATAATTTTTTAATGTAGTTCTTCTCACAGGGTGGTCAGCAAGCAGGCGGTCTTCCTCCCCCACAGTGTGCAGGTGCACTAGGGAGGAGATAACTTGGTTACTTTTGTATCTTCAAGATTCGTTTTCCATACGCAAGCGTTTTTACAAAGAAAAAAAGAATATTAGAAAATTTACAGTATTTATTTCGTTTCATTTACAGATTATGTTCGAATAATATGCTATTTTCATAGCTGATATGAATTTGCAACAAGTTACTCATGACTGTGATGGTCAAGTTTAGACATGTTTTTGCTGAAAAGGGTTCAAAACGTCATTATAAGGAAAAGCCACACGTTAAAAAAAAAAAAAAAAAAGCGTTTGTGGTCTAATTTTTTAATGTTTAAAACTTTATTTCAATGATGAATTATCCGGGCTAATACAAATTGGTAATAAAAGAGAATAGTTTTCATCTTGGTGGGAAAATATTACCAAAACTGGCGATTTTTAAGAAAGTTTAATACTTTTAAAAATTTCGTTGGCTCAGAGGATAGAGCGTTCACCTTCCAATGAGGTGATTCCATTGCCAATTCGAATTCTGGACTCGGTTCGCACCAACCACGGTGCTGACGTAAAATATACTCAGCGGTAGACTGAGTTATCATGGGTTAAAATCCTCTTGCCATCAAGATTACCGTGGGTGGTTTTCGTGGTTTTTGCGTTTCCAAGAAGGCCAATTACACTCAATACTTGATCCAGGATTTCCCTTGTCTTCTGGATTGAGTTCAAAATTACAAGGCTGCGGGGGTGACCATGAGTAGGCGTGAATCAAAATTAGATCGTCTTTTCAACAATGGTTATAAAATGAAATACTTTTAATGTATTTTAGTTTTATTTTCGTTCAAGAGTCCTAATAATTATTTTAAGCAAAAGATGGTACATACAGTTTAAAATGATTGCTTTGCTTCAAGTGGAAACCACTTTTATTTTACTCGTTGAATCACAAAAAATTTAGAATGCAATAAAAATTGAAGAGAAATTCATTTTTCGTTTTTGTTTTTGAAAGAAAATAATCTTCGGAATTTAAGAGCAATGAAGACTAATTTTCCATGAAATTAAGTGAGCTCAGTCTCAGTGAAAGGCTTGACCATTAGAGGAATTTTAGTGCCAAAAAATTCGTAAACTGTACACATTTTTGAAATACTTAAAATGCATTTAGAAAAAAAATTTCAAAAAGGTTTTTCTGTTCTTTTTTTAAGGATCTACACTACACTGCTTACAATTTTTTTAAAAAATTATAGATTTTTATCGTTAATTTTTTTACTGCATAGCTTAAAAATCAGACGAAGCCAGGATGGAAGGTCATGAGAGGGCGCAGTGACTTCCTAAACATTTTCAATCAATCTGCAAATTTTGCATGGCCATTCGGCATATTTACAAAAATTCATTTTCTCTTATTTTATTTTTAAAAAAACAAACAAAGTGAAGTTATGAACAATGCATCATACTTTAATTAAATTTATGTTTTCATCATCATCACAGTTGACCAGACAGCCCAATGTGAGCCAGTGCCTTCCTCTGAAGATTTCTCCTAGAGGACTTTCGATTTATCTTTGATTTCCAATTCTTTTCATTAACTGCAAGAAAATCAGACTCCACCGAATCAGCCCATTTCAACTGCACCCTTTCCCGCTTTCTTGCTCCGGTGGATCTAAAAAGCAGTATCTTTTTTATTGTATTGTCATCACTCATTCGAATCACTTGGGCCACCTAATTCATTATATATACTATTTTTATGTATTTAATAATATCAGGTAGTTTATAAATCTTGTACAGTTCAAANAGCATAGATTTTCTTACAAAATGACTGATAACTAAAAAACTAATCCAAATTTTTGAAAAAGAAAAAAAATACTTCTTCATTATGCCAAAACACAATTATGTGTCGAGTTTTGTGCCTGGGCGAGGCTTCTGTGGCGATATATTGTGATTACAGACACACACACACGCAGCCGCGTTTATTATTATGTATAGATGTATAGATATGAGCCGTGAGAGATAGAGTGGTCCGCCTTCTATTGAGGCGAACCGGATTCGAATCCAAGTCGATACGAATTCCGCATGCGACTTGCACCGAGCACAGTGCAGACGTGAAATATCCTTAGTGGTAGACGGATCATGGGTTAGAGTCCCCCTGCCGTCAGACTAACCGTAGGAGGTTCATTGTCCTCCTCTCCATGTAACGCAAATGCGGGTTAGCTCCATCAAAAAGTCCACCACGAAGGGAGTTCCTTTGTCTTCTGGATTGGGTTCAAAATGACAAGGCTACGGAGCTGAACATGAGTAGTCGTGAATCCATAAAATTGGGTCGGCTGCTCAACAACGGTTATAATATATATATTCATGATATTGATATATTTTGCTTTGCAATATTAGAAGGCACTCTCTTTTACGGATATAATCGTGTGGGCTGATGAAAAGATTATGTCTTTTATTTTCCGGACTTTCAAAAAGAAATTTCTCCTTTTTTTCGGATTTTTTCATTTTTCTTTGTTTTTTCCCCCTTTTTTCATTGTTCTAGTTAGAAACTTTATTTGGTAAAAGGGGAAATCTCCTGTTTAAAAACTTTTTTTAAAAATAAAGGGTTCTTTCATTAGGATCTACACAGCCTTAAAAACCTTTCTGAAGATGCAGGTTCCTTTCCTTATAGGATCTATTGCACTGCGTCAAAATATTTCTTTTTAAGGATATAGGTTCCTTTCATTAAGATGCACTGTTCACTACTACACTGCTTCAGAAAATTTATTTTTAAACAAATAGGTTTCATTCGTTATAGGATATACTAAGCACTACCTCAATAACTTTCTCTTAAGACATATACAGTTTTCGTTCCTCAAGGTCTACAACTCTACTTAAAAAAACTTTTTCAAAAGAAAAAATAATATTCCTCAAAATATACAGTTAAATAAAAAAAAGAAAGAATGTTCTTTAAAGAGGGGGGAAAGGCTTCGTTTTTTCTTCATGATCTACTGCATGCCCCTCCCCCTTTTTTTTTTTTTACACTGAAGGTTTTTTTTCGCATTCTAAACTGCTTAAATATTTTTTATTTTATTTCAAACATAAATTGTTTCTTTCCTCAGATTGTGCAACACTTTTTCAAAAACTTNAAAAAAAAAAAAAAAAAAAAAAAAAAAAAAAACATAATAGTTACTTTCTACAATTACTTACTTTTTACACAGCATATGCTTTTACTTATGGTTACTTTACATCGCATTTTTTAAAAAGTTGTTTTTTATTTATTTTATTTCCTTCCCCTTTTTTTAATATTAATTATAGTTGCTTCCCACCTTATGTATATAAATACTATAGAACAATAAAGAGAATTCGAATGCAAAATATACGACATAGACTAACAGGTTTGTTTCATAATTTTGTTGAAATTTTCACAGATATACAAATTTTATCACGTTTCTAATACCATACGAAGTGTGCCACATTATTTTTTTGTACAATATTCTTCAATTTTTTGCCGCATAACAAAATATTGAAAGACCCTTCTTATTTTAACCAAAAAGTTCTTAAGCGTTGACTAGCCATGGCATATATTATACCGAAAACAGAATACAAATATCGTAAAATTCTTTAAAGGTATTTCTAAAAGATTGTAACCATTTACAGATCTCCGACATTCAAGGAGACTCCGAAAGAAGAAAAAAAAAATGGAGACGTCAATCAATTGCATAAAAATATTGTGTATGGAACTCAGAAGGGAATAAGGCTTTTCTAGAATAATTGAACAAACGGGGTTGCGTGGTAGCGTTATGCTTACAATAAGAGTCAAATATGCATTATGCTAAGCGGATCTCTTGCAAAATGCCTCAATTACTTTCAGACGATAGTCAAATGATTTCTCGCGGGATTTCTCGTCTGCCACCCTTTGAAATTTTCTTTTAGAAATTCCTTTTGACAAAGTGGTAACCCATTGTTGAAATAAGTGAAGCTCATCAAAGAAGAATATCATACAATTTTTAATCAGTTTAAGGGTTAAAATTTTTTTTATTTAAATTTAAATTTAATTTTTTTTATCTAATAGTGTAAAGGAATCACGTCGTCATTTTAAAATCTACACTATCACAAGCAAGCATTGTTTGCTTTTTAATAACATATTCAAACAAAGTACTTCCAAATCAGTCTTAAGACATTTGTTCCATAAGAATTAAAAGGCAAACGATTATGGGATAAACGTATTTGGATGTATCGATATTTATAACATATATTTAAATACCGCATTTAAATATCAATACTATAAAAAAATTTTGCCCAGTAACAACTAAATAGCACGTGATGTATCACTTTTTATTGCATTTAAATCATCGCTTCAATAATCAATATTTAAAATGTTCAGTTCTATAACAATTAAGTATATGATTATATCACTCAGTTGAATATTACCCCTCTTTCAATATATTTAAATACAAATATTTCACCATAATATATATAATAATTTCTTAAAATTTAGTAAATTTGCGAAAAATACAAAGATACACTTCAATATAATTACCATCTTGAAAGAACTAGAGTTTCAATACTCAAGCACTACAGTTATTTTTCTTAAAAACACCTTAACACTTACCCCTTTTCTTTTTTCCTACTCCCACATTTTTTTTTCTTTCTTCTTAAATTCTAAAATTTTCCTTTGAGTTGAGACCTAAAGTCCACAAAAATCAGAAACCAATCGCAGTTATTTGCCGAATAGAATCGAACCTATCAACAATATTTAAAAAAACAGCATATGAAATGAAAGTTTTAAACAATTTTTTTTACTTGGTTATTCTTAGGTAGGTAGATGCACTACAGCTGCACAATGGGTAACGTCAGGGAAACATGATCCGAAGACATGCCATCGCAATTTTAATCCTCTACGGAGGGGATGGCACCCCCGCTTAGATAGCCTGACGACCTGCACACGAAGTCGAGCACTTTACGGCAGAACAGTTCAACGATGACTGATACCTCGCACCCTCTGTCCCTACGCACGCTGATCAAAGTGGTCACCCAACCGTTTGCCGACCACAGCCAGTGATGCTTGACTACTGGTAACCGTGTCTTTAAGATCAGTCCACTGCGAGATCGGGGGTATTCTAAGGAGTTCAGCTGATAATACTAAACCATAGGGAGACGGAAAGACTGACTTTGAAATGAAACAGAAATATAACATCCACACTTGTTCGTTCTGATATATTGCTCATCTCATACTTAAACGCAATTATTTTAAGATTTTGTTACGTTGCCACTTCGCTGCATTATGCGTCACATTATTTCCATAACTAAATGCTATTTGTATTACTGTTTTGATATTTTTTTCATCTTGGTAAATTTCTTTGTACATTGATAAATTTCTTTGCACGCAGGTAAATTTCTTGCACACAGGTAAACTTCTTTGTCCACAGGTAAACTTCGCTGTACATTGATAAATTTCTTTGCGTACGAGTGAATTTCTTGCACATTAAGTTTCTTCGCACACATTTAAAATTCTTTGTACATAATCTTCATTTTAATGGACTATCACAGTTTGGTTAAATTTGTTCTATGTTAATCTCGAAAATGACACCAAATGTTAACATTAGAAAAAAAAAACACACATTTTTGTGAAAATTGAATATCGTTGGTGAAATAATCTTTCAATTTTTGAAAAGTTATTGCAAAACTGAATGGTCTAGATTCCTAAAAACTTGGAAAGATTGAGAAAATATTCATTAGTTATATTGATTTTAATCTGGTTGCAAAAATCTCGTCCAACCAGCTGCTTTTGTGAGAAAAACTTTTTTTAAAAAATTATTTAAGCTATTTGTTATTTCCTTTCTAATGTCCAGATAATTCTTAGCGTTATTATGGTGTATATGTTACAGTGAATGACAGAAATGGGTAGTTGTTGACTTCCACCGGTGAATGTTCACAATCGCATAGTCGCTTAGATGTCGCTTAGGTAAGTGTCCGAAATATATACTAGGTCTAGTTAAGTGCCACTGCTCGGTATACATTTGACCAGTATGCCCTACATCAAGGGTGGCGAACCTTTATACACCAACTTGCCATTTTTTCTAAAACATTGTTTGATGAGGTCATAGACGTGCCGNTGTATATGTTACAGTGAATGACAGAAATGGGTAGTTGTTGACTTCCACCGGTGAATGTTCACAATCGCATAGTCGCTTTGGTAAGTGTCCGAAATATATACTAGGTCTAGTGAAGTGCCACTGCTCGGTATACATTTGACCAGTATGCCCTACATCAATATTTTTTTAAGGTTCAGCTCTACTGCCCGGTATGCAACCGGTACTCCGAACAAAGATGTTTCTCCAAAGCAGATATTAAAATATATCGAATAAATATCAACACATAAACTAATATGAAATCGGATATAACAAATATTTCGGACATTCACCGAAGCGACTATGTGAATGTTGACATTCACCGGTGAAAGTCTACTTCTCATCATTTCGGTCATTCACTTTAACATATATAATTTAAAATTGTAGCCAAGTATTTACACTGCGGCTTTTTATTTTTTCACTTGGCGAAAAAAATTAAAAAAGTATAATAATAAAAGAAACACCATGACGAACCAGAACTGGTGACAGTAGTTGGTTGGTTATTCAGGTCATCAATAACGTTCAAACCTTTTTTTTTACTTTCTTTTTTTTCTCGGATTTTACTTGTACGGATCACAACACCCATGAAAACGTCAACAACAGCTCCATCGCTTTTGATGTTAATAAAGAGATGCAAAAAATCTTTATTAAGCATAACTTTAATTGAAAATAGGTAATTTTACTTTTCAAACGTAATTCGCCCTTCCATTCATTTGAATGCAGTGCGTATAATGTAAATGTTGTTGACGTTTCCATCTATGAAAATATTAACAGCAACTCGATTATTAACCTTCCGCGTTGTTGAAGAAGGAAGGAAAAAAAATCCTTATTGAACAGAATTGTAATCTGAAAATTTAAAAATAAGCGAATCAGCTTTTGAACCCAAAATTCACCCCTTCAATCATTTGAAAGCAATATAATGATGGTTGACGTTTTTATACATGAAAACATCAACTACTCAATTATTAGGCTTTCGTAGATGAAAAAAAGAAAGAAAGAAATGAATCTTATTCAGCAAAATTTAAATTTAAAGTGGAGAGATTCACTTTTAACACTTATCCCACGCATTCAATGACATTAACACAGTGTGTACAATAATATTAACACCGTGTGTATAACAATGCATATAACAGTGTGTTAATACACTCTGTATAAACATCAATATCAACACGATCATTTGAATAATCCTTATAACCAAATAATCCTTATTTTAATAAGGGGATTCCAATAAAGAAAGACAAAAATTCCTTATCAAACAAAATTTTAATCAAAAATCGGCAAATCCACTTTTCAAGCTTAATTTACCCATTCAATAATTTTAATGCAGTGCATGTAATGCTGACATTTCATTCGAGAATACGACAGAGATAATTCGGTTATTGACCTTCTGTTCTTGACAAAGAGAAGCAAATAATATTCATTAATCAAAATTTAAATATAAAATTTAAAAATGACAGTTTCATTCAATAATTTTAGTACAGTTCGTCATAGTGTTAACATTTTTATCCATGAAAACGTCAATATCAACCCGATTGTTTGACTTTCGTAATTGATAAAGAAAAACAAACAATCCTTATTAAACAAAATTCAAATCAAAAATTCAAAATCCCTCTTTTCAAATGCATTTCGTTCATTCAATAATTTTAATGCAGTGCATGTAATGTGAAAAGTGTCAGCTAAGGCAGCCAGCATTTTTCAAAATAATAATAAAAAAATCAATGAAAGCGTGAAGCTAGAGCGAAAAAAAGAGAAGTGATTATTTTCTGGTTGGCAAGACCTGAATACGAGTCACCACAATCCGCTAATTCATCAAAAAAATAATTCATGGTTCATTTGACACTTTCCAAAGTCCACTCTTACAGCTTGAAATATAAATGCAATGACAAAAATACAATGTCGCCTTTTCAAAAAACTCTCATTTCGTATTCTACGGAGGGGGTCAGAACTAAATGAGCTTAAGTCGGCAATCAGTTTTTTTCTTTTTTTGCTGTACCCCCTCTTTCGAAAACCTCTAAGAGCTTTTCTTTTATGTTTTTTTTTTCCTTCATCGAGCATTATTTAAAAGACATTGATTAAATGTGTATTTATTTCACCGCTGTGAGTTTTAACATTCCTGAAATTCACACGTGATTTTTTTATGACATTAAATTCAGCGGGTGCAGGAGGGACAGAGCCATCGTAAGGATAGGACAAGCGGGGTATTTGTCCAGGGCCTTGCAATTCTATAACTCTAGATGGCCCTGCAGCAACTATAATCAGAATGACATTTATGAAACTACTAATTAAAAAAATTTGATTTTTACAGAAAGTGAGTATTGTTCTAGATTGCACACTTTTCGGCTGAATCAAAACCATCAATCACAAAACAAAAAGTTATGAGAGTTAAAAAAAAGCAGGCTAACATAAGCATTAATAAAGAAGCAGGAAAACGAGATCCAATATTTAAAAAAAAAGAAAAAAGCGGACGATAATTTTGGAACTTGTTTAAAGTTGATTGTTTTCCAGACAGAGATTTTGTTTTGAAGAGGTGTAATTCTTTACGGGAAATTATAACGTTCTAACTTATTCTACATTACTTCTAGCTGTCAGCACAGAGGCATAATTTCGATTGCCAAGGTTGAAAAGGGCAGATCTGAAGAAAAGCAACAATGCCTAGGCCTATTTATTCATTTATTTGTCAGTTGATTCAATCTCACTAATAAGCACACATTTAATATTTATCACTTTTTTAAAATCTATTCTTAGCAATGAAAATACTAAATGATTGTTTCCTATTTTGATCATATCGATGATAACCTATGACCCATAGCCACATGACTCTTAAATTAATTAGTGGTTGCTGTAGTAGTTCTCGCAAAAAGACTAAAAAAAGAATCAAAACTAGAATTAAAATGTCTTTAAACATTATAAATGATTACTGAAGCCTAAAATACAAAATTCCTCACTTCTAGGTCTTCAGGCGCATTTTCATCGATACCATAAATTTGAAAGTAAATAAAGTTTATAAAATTCAACAAAAAAAATTTTGAAATAGGTAACTGAATTTACTTATATATGAGTCGGAAAACCATAGTTTTGCATAACCTACTTAGACCATAGTTTTTTGTTTTTTTTTTTCATAAAGTGAGGTAACATGCATAAAACAAATGATCAAAATCAGACTTAATATCAAGACGTCCTTTATTTTATAGTAAACCTGCGAATCTGAAACGATAAATTTAAAACGGCATGCCTTCTAACCAAATATTAATTAAACGAAAACTATGTAACTTGCATTAGAAATTATATAACTGTTTTTCAAATGATTTCAATAAACTTTTTAAAAACACTCATATTATAGCAGTAAAATTCAAAAGTGTAGAGGTACTAATTCAAGATGTTAAAAAATTTATAATTTTTATCATTTCTGCTTTTTTTGTTCTTTTTGGAAAAGCTATTTTTTTTTAATGAAGCATTTTCAAAATAAACCTAATAAATTCAAGGAAACATAAAATTCAAGGAATTATTTCTAAGGATTTACGCTCAGTAGAAAAAAAATATAAGTAAATATTATATATATATATATATAGGAAATCTAGACAAAACTTAAAAGTTCTTTTACTTTTTATACATCTTTCAACAACTAGATTTTTTTTTTTACTTTCCAGCATTTCTTTAAAAACTTTTCTCGAGAGTAAAAAACAGAAATATTAAAATTTTATGAACAAGTTCAAATTAAAATTACTGATTTTTTTCTCTCTCGGAGTTGGAATTTCGTTCTTTCAAAGTTATTCTGTACTGTCTTTTCGCTCATAAAACAACAACACTAAAAGTGAATCGTGTCTCGACAATTGAAATCGTGTTTCACAACGACTAACACATTATGAACAGCATCAACGAGTCAGAAGCACAAATACATATCTTTATTTATTTATTTCCTTGCATATGCTGGCTTGTGGGCAAAATACAAAGCACGACTTATTTCTATTTTAATGTTTATTGTTTCATTTTATTGCTTTATTGAAACCTTTGCAGGCTTTTTTGCTCCATTTAGGCTTATAAACCTTTGACTTATAGAACAGTTTAGAGAAAGACATCACAAAGAATACACACACAGGATTACAACGGGATACGAACTCGTCACCTCCACGCATTGCACAACGTTTGGCAGGTGATACCGCAAGAAAAGGGAGGTCCCTTTTATTGTTTCTACATACATGTACAGGCTTGTGCGCTCATAAAAAAGGTTGCTTATAAGAGCGTGGTGGCCCAGGGATAGAGCATTCACCTTAAATGAGGTGAACCGGGTACGAATACCAGTGATGACTGGTGGATACAATTTCCGTTCCCGACTCTCACCGACCACAGTGCTGACGTAAAATATCCTCAGTGGTAGACGGATCATGGATTAGAGTTCCTTTTCCGTCAGGCTAATAATGGGAGTTTTCGTAGTTTTCCTCTTCGTATAGCGCCATATTCTATCAAAAAGTCCTCCACGGAGGCCATTTTCTACCAGTACTTGATCCAGGAGTTCTCTTGTCCTCCGGGTCGGATTCAAAATGACAAGGGTACGGCGTTGAACATGGATAGTCGTCAACTCAAACATTGGGTCGGTTATTCAACGATGGCTATAAAAGGCTGTTTATAAGCCATTGTCAAGTTGAAGATGGGATAGCAGAGATTAGAAAAGGGCATTATAAAGATGCATCTAAGGTTACAGCGGGATTCAAACCCGTTATCTCCACATTTAGGAGGCTTGGCAGATTGACGGGGATGATCAGCAAAATTCGAAACCTGTCGTACTCTGCTAATTATGACAGGATTTGAATCCACTATCCCCACCTTTCAAAGCAGGATAGATCCTGGCGAACGACAGAAGGTTTTACTGTTACAGATGCATACACAGGCTTTTGTACTCAACAAGTTCCGCTGTGGACTGATCGTTAAGACACAGTTCCCAGCAGATCACCCGAAGTCAAGTATCACTGGCTGCGGTCGGTGTGCGGAAAGGGAGGCACTTGGATCAGTCTGCTTAGGAACCGAGGGTGTGCGGTATCGGACCTCGTTAAACTGTTCCACGAAGCGGGGGTGCCATCCCCTCTGCAGAGGATTAAAATTGTGATGGCATGTCTTCGGATCATTCTCAGGGATTTTCCCAAACCGTCGCCAATAGCCCATTGTGTAGCTCTAGTGCGACGTATATGAACTACAACCATTGTACTCAATAAAGAGAATGGCTTATCAGCCCTCGTCAAATTCAAGAACACAGAGCACAATAAATGAAAGAAAAGCATTCANTTTGTGATTTATTTCAAAGAACTTATCCAGCAATGAGCCATAATGAATGATAGAAATTTAATGGATATTTAAGCCTATCACCTCCAGTTAGGGCAAACGAATAGGATACTTATTCCATGATTTGAATCATCACTTTCAAACCGAAGTCCAAAAAAAGCATTCAGGCTACGACGGGACTCGAACTTTTACCCCATGCTTCACGGAGTTAGGTAAAAGGACCCCTCTACCATGAAGCCGCTTTCAATTCGTTGTTTCTCAGCAACGCTTAACAATTGCTCGCGCGGACGGTGTGGGTGGTTAGTTTATCGCAGCCGAGTAGGTGATTCTCTGTGGTAAAAACAGGATGGATTCCTTTTTAATGAAATGTCCTCGACAGTTCAGGCTGTTGGAGAGAGAGGTCCAGAGAATTGCTGATTTCTCCCCTCTCATTTGTGGTATCACTAAGCTCTGTGTGATTTTACAGCCAACGAGGCAAATATGTAAGTAAATCCATAGTTTAGTTTAGTGACTCAATTCAAAGATTCCTTTGAAATATCTGAGGTTCAAGTCACAAATTTAACTTCTTTGATGAACCACAGTTATAAATCCAAGTTAGAATTTTTGATTTGAATTTAAGCCCAATTAAAGTTTTGAACTGGTTCACATGTAAAATACTTGCATTTAGGAAAATTGCAATTTCACTAAGATAAATCTCTATGCACATAGATAAATTTCTATACACATAGATAAATTTCTATGCACATAAATTTCTTTGAGCACATGTTAAAGCCTTTCAGATGGATGGCTTATCTCCATATCGGTAAATTTCTTGCTCATAGATACATTTCTTGCACTTAGTTAAATTTCTTGCGTATCTATATACATTTCTTGTCCATAGATAAATTTCTTTCTACATCAATACCTTTTTTGCACATATGTATATTTCTTGCCCATAGAAAAAATATTGCATATCGATACATTTCTACACTTAAAAAAAAATTCTATGTACAAAGATATATTTCTAGCACACGGGTAAATTTTTTTGCACACAGGTAAATTTCTTTGTCCACAGGTAAATTTCTCTGTACATTGATAAATTTCTTTGCGTACGAGTGTTCTTGCATATTAAGTTTCTTCGCACACATTTAAAATTCTTTGTACATAATCTTTATTTTAATGGACTAATCTTCATGTTATCAACATTTTAAACTCTTTCT
This sequence comes from Parasteatoda tepidariorum, assembly GCF_043381705.1. Taxonomy (NCBI): domain Eukaryota; kingdom Metazoa; phylum Arthropoda; class Arachnida; order Araneae; family Theridiidae; genus Parasteatoda; species Parasteatoda tepidariorum. Next base: position 90,167,924 of record NC_092208.1, read on the forward strand.
AACGTGAGAACATTACAGTATTAATTTAATGAAAAAACGAGTTCTTCTCGTTAAATTTCAGGGATACGGATAAAAACATCCATAGGATGTTCGCAATAACTATACCTATGAAAACTCTACCATTCCTTCTTATTCTTCCTTCATATTCCAAGTGCTTACATACTTATCTAAAAAAAAAAAATTTAATAAACTTTACTTTGACGATGTTATTATAAAAACTATTATTAGTAGAAACTCTAGAATATCAATATTTAATTAAAAACAAACAATATGAAGGTTTTTAAACTAGTAATATATAAGAACTCACAAACAAGATTTTTGTCTAAGACGATATAGTTTTCCTAAAAATCAATGTGAACGCTTTAACAATTTTATAGATGATATCTAAAAAATTCAATTAAAATTAAAATTTAAGAATTAAAAATCCAGCTGCAGATTTCCTATTTTTACCTACTTGTTTCAACATTTCTTGCTATTCATTCTAAACTAAGAAAAAAAGACTTTTTTCGTTACGCGTGGAAATTTCTATAATTTCTTTTAGATCTAGGAAAATGTGACGGCCGTCGGATTTGTCACTCATGCTCTATTCATTTCATGGGTGGAATGGGGGGAGAAAGGCAGTCAAAAGAGCGTGTTAAATGATGTCATTTATTTTCATTCTTTCGTTCTTCGTGTGCAATCTTTTGACATCACAAAAGAAACTCACCCAACAAATGACTACTAATTAAAATGCAGCGCAAAATGTTTTTCTCTCTTTACCACACATAGAATTCTTCTTTCTTAGTGATCGTCTGCGTCAATTAAACACAATTAATGTTTCTTCAAACGATTATATTTTGCACACAACGGACAAAGCAACTGATATCTTTCATAATTGGGTACTTGCACTTCGAGAAGATCGCAGATGATACCTACACGTGTGACGTATGGCGTCAGCACCAGATGATCATTAATAAGCAAAATGGCGTGTTAAAGTTGAGCCTCCACATAAATTAGAATATTAATTAACTTGAAGTTAATTAATTACAGTGCCGTATCGCACATCATATGTGTTAAAATATAATTCTTTCTCAGATTTATTATTTGTTTTTATGATATATATTCTTGTTTTATGCACCAGGTTATGTTCGACATTGCTTTTTATTAATGTTGAAAGGATTGGAATCTTTAAGAAGAAATCTTTGTCAAGGATTATAAAATGTATCACTTAAAAGAATTGATGGGCTTGGCTTACTCGAAATAGAATGGGAAAAAAACAGTTACTAACGTAAACAAAGACCACGTTTCAACAACCCATCAGGATCGATATACCCACACACTACATCACTTGCGGGTATCCCATTGCTTTTCCTTTTAATGGAAACAAATTTTTATTGTTTATTTACTTTGCTTGTACTATTTTTTGATCCCGATGTCATAAGACTAATATTTTTGTTTTTACGGACATTGATTTATAAACAAACAAGAAATAAAACTTTAAGCAATAATTACGTGTTAAATATTTATTTATTATTATATTCTTATATTTATTTATTTAATGTTATTAAATTATTTAAGACAAAAACTGTCTGAAAACATTCATTGCATAAAAGTTAGATTCCCTCTTCCTTTCATTTGGTTAAAAAAAATTATTCCTGTTATATAGAATTTTGAACTGACCTTCGGATAGTCGTTGTTGTAGCTAGAGCTGCACAATGGGCTATTGGCGACGGTCTGGGAAACATCCCTGAGGATGATCCGAAGACATGCCATCACAATTTTGATCCTCTGCAGAGGGGATGGCACCCCCGCTTCGGTAGCCC
>NC_092208.1:90170490-90213432 GCF_043381705.1 Parasteatoda tepidariorum
TTTTTTTTTTTTTTTTTTTTTTTTTTTTTTTTTTTTTTTTTTTTTTTAAATAAATAAAAATTTAGATTTCTTTGATTGTTATCAAATATATAATTTCCATTTTAGTGCTAGAGCACATAAAAAGACAACATTTTTCAATTTTTAACAATGCCCGCCAAAAAGGCGAGGAAGCAATTTTATTAAAGGAAAAGAGGCAGTAATGTCAAAAATGGCGATAAAAAATTTGTTTGTTAACCGCCACTTTTTGAATCCTAGTTGCTTCAACGTCTCGCATTATTTATTACACGGGGAAAATTGTAACGCCCCCGTCTCGCACCGACCACACTGCTGACGTAAAATATCATCAGTGGTAGAACGACCATCGGGGTCTATCGTGCCATCGAGCTAACCATGAGAGGTTTTTGTGATTTTCCTCTCTGAGTAACGCAGATGCTGGTTAGTTCCATACACGAAGACAAGCTTTCTCCCAATACTTGATCCAGGAGTTCCCTTGTCTTCTGGATTGGGTTCAAAATGACAAGGCTACGGTGCTGAACATTAGTAGTCGTGTGCCCAAAATAAGGTCGGCTGCTCAACGACTGTTATAAAAATTATAAAATAAAATCAGACCTTTTGATCGTTTTAAACTGGTTCAAACTTTCAAAGGTTTCATTCGACTTAAAGTAAATTTCATTATACTTTTCCTCTTTTTTTTTCTTAACTTGAGGCAGATAATACTTTTAAAGCAATCTATTTGGTAGAATTTTATAATTATATTTATAACTAATTCGGAAGGCCGGGATAGCCTAGTCGGTAGGGCCCTGGGCCCATGTCCGAGACTTCGTGGGTTCGGACCCCGCCGGCTGAAGACTCCCTGTGATGCCACAATTGGCATTACATATTTATTTTCTATCCTTTTAAAATATCTTTCATTACTTACGCTTTCTTTTTATTAATAGAATTATATTTAAAATAAATCAAAGANTACATTTTGCAATGTCTCAGTTATACACGTAATTCAACTTAAACTAACATCAGTGTGACTTCTGTTGTTGCAGATTAGATGACTAATAACTTAGATTAGGTTGTAAGATGTCAGTTTAAGCAGGACTGTTAATTTTTTTGCTAGTTATTTATTGTTAGCTTGTTTTTTATGGTTATTAATTGGTTTTTTAGCATTAATTGTTAAATTTTTATTAAAAATTGTTTATTATTTTGTGTGTTTTTTTGTAAATTTTAATTTAATTGTTACATATGCTTTATAGTGTAATACCATTTATGTAATAACAAATGTGATCGGTGGCGTGCCCGAAATATTGCGTCGAGTGCCATAAATGGCACGCGTGCCATTGGTTCGCCATCCCTGGCCTAGTTGGTAGGACCCTGGGCCCATGTCCGAGACTTCGTGGGTTCGAACCCCGCCGGCTGAAGACTCCCTGTGATGCCACAATTGGCATTACATATTTATTTTCTATCCTTTTAAAATATCTTTCATTACTTAAGCTTTTTTTTTATTAATAGAATTATATTTAAAATAAATCAAAGACTTAATCTTTTAAAACGAACATAAAATATTTATTTCTTCTCTTCTAGATCAATGTAACTGATACTTCTTTTTTATTTCATTACTAATGCAGATTTATTAATTCACTGTCACCTCTAATCGAAAACAAAACTCTATTTATAACTTTTTAGTCCAAATTTCCAACTGCTAAATGTTTCGGTTGCATGGTTACAATAATTCTCATAAATTTGTTGGCGACTCGTGATCGCCAAGGTATTCTTTTAAACCCAAATTGATATGCTAGTTGGCTTTGTTTTGGCTATGATATATTATGATAAATCGCCAAGTTATGGATCTCCTACCCATACTTTCTACGTCCGTTGGGAATAATTATATTCACTTGAAATTCAAATTTTGTGGAGGCTGGGACCCCTTTGGGGCCTTTCCAGTCTCAATTTCTAACCGTCAAAAATGATATTCTGGCTTTATGATCTCTTAATAGAGAGTATTCTGATTTCATCCCTTTGAGGGATTTCATATTTCTGTTTAGGATACAGAAATGGCCATTATCTGTCACCATTTATGCTTAATAAAATAAATTCATTTTAACGAGATATATATTTTTTCCTGGAGACTTAATTGTCTAATTCATTCAGTATTGGCCTAAATGAACAATCATGAATTCCACTATACAAATATTGGCGGCTACTGACGGAGAAGCAAAACCTCCGTCATACTCCCCATGTAGTAAAATGACTGATGCACGTTAAATCTGTCGAGTCGCAAAAGTCCTCCGTGTTCCCATAACAAATCAAAACCTCTGGGGGTACTGGATTGGTTCTCTGATTCAGGTTAAAATAACGATCTGTGGATGAATGAATGGATGGATGAATGGGTCCGCTCTATAAACGGGTGAGACGTATGGTGTGGCAGAAGTCGAATTCTTGGCCATAGATGGCGCCACTGGAAAACAAGAACAAATATGCATTTTATACGCATTATTGGTTTAAAAATGCAGACCCTAAATGTCATTAGTTAATGCACAGTTAAAAACATGATATGCAGTATTTAAATTTTAAATAATTCTATTTGGAGAGGTCACGAAAATTTTTCTTCATTCTAAAAACAAACCCTGTAGCGTTAACCAGTTTTGTTTTTGTTTTTCAGAAATTCTTTAAAAGAAATGCTTTACATTAATACTATCAATATTTTTTTTTACTAGTTACGAAGTTACTAGTTACTAGCTGATTCACATCAACTGAATAAAATAGTAAGTGATTCGAATCAGTAATTCGCTCCTCTTAAGTTGATTTTTTTTGCTAGTTACGAAGTTGCTAGTTACTAGCTGATTCACATCAACTGAATAAAATAGTAAGTGATTCGAATCAGCAATTCGCTCCACTTAAGTTGATTTTTTTACTAGTTACGAAGTTGCTAGTTACTAGCTGATTCACATCAACTGAATAAATTAGTAAGTGATTCGAATCAGCAATTCGCTCCACTTAAGTTGATTTTTTTTACTAGTTACGAAGTTACTAGTTATTAGCTGATTCACATCAACTGAATAAAATAGTAAGTGATTCGAATCAGTAATTCGCTCCACTTAAGTTGACTTATTTAATCTATTGGAATCACCTAAGTGAGCTGAATTTTAAGTTAACTTACGGTATCCGACTAGTTTCAACAACTTTTTTTTTGAAAATATTAATATAAAATTTAAAAAAAAAAAACTAGTTTATTTGCTTTATGATCAGTAAAAACTTATAAATTAACCATAAAAATTATTTTATTTTATTTTTGTTTTTTGAATGGCTATTTTAGGTAAAAAATGAGGCTTTTTTTGCATATACGCTAAACACTGTAAAAAGAAATTCTATCCCTCAAAACAAAAGATCCTTTGAGGATTTTATTAAGAAGACTATCAACTATGTTTTCAACTATTATCTTAGAAACAAGTGCATATATTACTGAGTTAGGAATCAATGTAGTTAAAGAAGCAAATTTTTAAAAATTGTCTTAGCGAAAAAATATAAATTGCACTTGTCTTTGCGAAAAAAAACATACATAAAAAATTAAATTCCACTTTTTTCTTTTAGTTTGTGGTGCAAAATATGCCTGCTATAATGACTGTTTAACTCATGAAAAATTGTGGACAATTATTTAAAAAATAATGTGAGATATCATGCTTAAGGTGGTGTAAAATGTGAGAAAAACCTGATTTTGAGATAAACGCATTTAAAGAATCACTAGTCTATCCACTGTTATCACAAAAATCGTCATAACTTTGTAAAGGATTAGAGTACGAACAAATTGAAAAGTGTTTTTAGAAAGCTAAGAGTACAGGAATTTAAAATTTATCGTAATTCAAAAATTTTGCTCCAAATCATGTTTCTGCATTAGTCAGATACTTTAAATCATCCTTACGATTTTTTTAGCTCCTAGTGAAAAACTAGGGTAGCGAATAGATGCAGCAGAATAAGTTTCTACAGTAGATTTTGCAGGTGCAACAAACTAGTTGATTAATATTTATTATATAGGATTAGGCGATCATTTAAGTGAACTAGTGCTATTGCTTCTAATCACCGATGCACTCTGATTCTACTGATTCGGATCACTAACTGATCAACTAATAATATGGATACAAATCATGTAAGTGAGTTGTTTATACTGATTCATATCAATGACTGAACTAGTTCTACGTATTCGAATCATCAAAGTGAACTGATTCCACAGACTAAGTCAACTGATTCTATTGATTTGAATAACCTAAGCCAACAAAATGATTTAATATATTCTAATCACCTAAGTGAGCTAATTTCTAAATGAACTTAAATCATCCTAACGATTTTTTTTTTTAGACTCTAGTGAAAAACTAGGGGAATGAATTGATGCAAAAGAATGCAGTTCCATTGTAAATTATACAACCTAACCTAATTTATTAATATTTAGTAGGTCATTAAGTGATTAGGTGGTCATTTAAGTGAACTGATGCTATTTCTTGGAATGACCAATGTGACCTGATTCTATTGATTCGAATCCCGAGGTAATTATATTAATACCAATTACTTAAAGGAATTGGTTCTTCTGATTTAAATCACCAACGGGAACTAGCTCTACTGATTTGAATTACAGACTAAACAAGTTCTACGTATTCAAATCACTGAATGAACTAGTTCCATTTATTCGAATCAAAAAAGGGAACTAATTCCAGAGATTAGAATCACTTAAGTTCTCTGATTCCGTTGGCTCGAATCACAAAGTTTTCTGATTCTATTGATTCGAATAACCTAAACCAGTGAAATGATTTAATACATTCGAATCGCCGAAGTGAACTTATTTCTGCATCAACTTGAATCATCCTGATGATTCGTTTTGTCCAAACCTCAAACGAAAAGGCCGAGTGGAGAATTGATGCAGGTGATTTATAAGGTTCCACGGTACAGCATGCAGTAGACAACAACCTGTCACACATAAAAAAGCTAAATAATACGAGAACATTTCTTTTCTTTCAAATAAAGAAATAAAAAGAAAGAAAGAAATTCCCCGCTCTACCCCCCTCCCCTTCGGCAATTGATATAATCTTCTGCGCAACTACAAAATTTGTACCATTTATCATTCATTGTCAAACAAAAGAGTTTCTCTTTGGTCATTTTCCTTGGTTGGTATTCAATGCTATAAAGCGAATAAAAGGAGCCACCAATGTCAAAAAGACTTTCAATCATTATTAGAACATAAGCAGTCTTCTTTATAAACCCCATCCCCCCGTCCCAACTTCTCACCTGTAACTAATGTCTGAGGTAACACACTGTTTAGAGGGGATTAACTTTCCCTGCCTCCTGTGTCAAAGATTTCTTCCGTTTTTTATAAGTTGATTATCGGCGTGTCTTTAGAATCCTGTGATAAAGTATCGGCTGCTGCGTTAGCCGTCATAGAAAAGCGTTGCGCATTTAGAAATATTATTTTGATTTATGTATGGTGTTTGTCGTCTTTTTATCCTTAACACGTAATATTATTTTTTTTCTTCTTCTCCACCGTATATTCTTTTGGAAGAATTCTGTTGTTTACAAGAAAGAAATTGATTTTTACTTTTATTTATAGTGTGATGATGTTAGAAGTAAAATGTCTCCCTAAAATATGGCTCCCTGTTTTCTGCAAATAACTTTACGCATATTGTTAAGAAAGTCAGGGGGGAAAGGAAATCAGGAGCTCCTTATACACGAGTCTGCAGAAATTATTATATGGGTTATTCTCACAAAAATAGTCATTTTCATGTCCCCAGTACATTTTATGTTTGTTTTACAACTTACGAAAAGAAAAATTTCAGGGATAGTGTCCTTCAGAATGCAGGCTAACAAAGAAATAAAAATAAATTATCAATTTTTTATTTTTTATTCATTTTAGGCAATTAAAATATACCAATATGTCATTCCCTCATTTGTCCCCACTGTTGGTTTAAAAAAAGAGAAAATTGCTTCTGAAATTTAAAAAAAAAATTTACAAAATCGTGTTTTTTATTTCAGAATATTGAAACGTAGAATTCAGAAAATCAATTTTAAATTTAATTTCTCATAAAAATATTAACACAGCACTATTTTAAACTTTGTCCCTAGTGTTTCGCATCATTCCCTCACAACAATGTTCTTATCACTTGCAATCTTCTTAGAATAAAAATATTTTAATAAAAACTTTAGCAGTTAACAACTGTCATCATAGAACAAAATTGCAGTCAGTATGTTTCCATCTTCAACTTAAAGAAGCTTTGCTGTGGAATAAATTTGAATGAATCAAACCAGGTAAAATTTTTTACATTTGTCATTCCCTCATGTCGTTTTTTAGAGTAAAATAAAATACAACTTCATCGAGAAAGTGGATAATTATATGTTGCTTTCTTGTATGAATATAATTGTATGTGATTGACTTCAGAAATTAATTAGGCCTAACTGTTATTTTTAAATTTTATTGAATTCGTCATTCCCTCACTAGTGTATAAAGTGAGGGAATGACGCTGAAGTGAGGGAATGATTCAAGATGAGTATATTATTAAATTTTTTTTTGTTCAATCGTGCCAGCCAATTTTATTTCCCAAACCTGTAAAAACTATTAAATATATAAGACTAAATTATAATAAATATTAGATATACTTAGTATGTTATCATTTTCGAACTTGAGGTACTTGTAACTTAGAGAAATACATGTATTAAAATAAAATATCATTCCCTCACTTTTTAAATAGTGAAATTAATTAATTAATTTAAATATTAAGTATAATTTATTGGATATATACTTTCTTTCTAATGCCAATACATATTTCTATTAATATAAAAAGTTTCAGAGCTTTTTATTCACTTTACTTTTTTGGGATTTTATGAACTGAAAAATGACAGTTTTCGTGAGAATGACCCATATATAAATGCTATAAAGTACAAAAATGAACAAGAAATTGGACTTTTTATTGATACGGAGAGAAAATATCGTTTGAGTATTTTTTTAATTATAATTATTGCAATTTAACTTAGTAATTAAAAATGTTTAATCCAATAATATAAGTACAACTTAAGGCTATACATATTGTATACTATTCATGTATAGGGATTTCAACTAATACTTTCTAGAAAATGTTCTTGAATCTTCGAAACCTCGTATGAAGAGAGAAAAAATAAAATCTGCAATTTGAAAATGTTACGGTGATGAAATTTTCTTAAAAGTGGTAATATCATGGTAAATTGTATTAACCGCGAAAATGATATGCATTCCTCGATCAATCAAACGATTTTAGGAAACACGAAAACGTTCTTCTTCTTTCTTTTTTTTTCTTTTAATCCATAGTATTAAGTAAAATGTATAAAATAAAATTTTTATTTTTTGAAATAAGCTGACGATGACTCGACATAAAAATAACATCGCTATTTAAACCTGGCATCAATAGTTTATGCTCAATTTTTTCTTCTTTTTTTTTTCGTTGCTGTCTTTCATTTGCATAAAGATGAATCAGTGACAATAATGACAAGTAAAGAAATATTCTAAATAAATAAAATATCGTGAAGAGAGAGAGAGAGAAAAAAAAAAATGGTTGAGGAAGGTGAGATAATGTGCAGCAGGGAGTTTTGCAGCAGTAGCAGCAGAGACAAAGGTTGAGCCTGAATAGGAGAACCGGTCTCTGTGGTCTGCAGATAAGAGCATTAGAGGAAAGCCAAAGAATGGCGAGTCCATAGAATCGGTTCTCCGTATTCATTGGCATCGGTCGCGTATTTGCATGTTAAAACTTTCGATTCACTCGCGAGCACAAGCACACAATAAATTGTCCGCTGTCACATGGCAACCACATTCGAGACCTCATCGCTCCTCAAATGATGCCAAAAAACACACAGATTAAAAATTATAAAGTTTCTTGTGTCGCGAACAAATCAGGAAATTTTATAATCTTTGCATAAATAAGGCTGAACTTAATTGTAATCGACTGAATGCAACAGATAGGATCCTTGATAGTTAAGGTACTGATCTAGTTTAGCCTTGGCACTACGTATTCCACAACTGATGTAATGCAACACCGATAACTGACATAAACAGGCAGACAAAGATTTCAGTTGATCTATTAGTTAACCTGGTAATTAAATATTTGCAATTTATGGAATCATTGATTCAAAAAATTAATGTTCGTAGCTTCTTTTCAAAATTATGTGAGAAAAAAAATTCATATAAGTTGTGCAAATTTAAAAACTAAATTTTCTTAATTTTTTTGAAAAATATGGATTAAAATTTTCCTTTAAACGTTGGTAATTAACCTTCCAGCAATATTGGACAACCGATTTTATTTTATTTAGGTTTAAGACTATCAATGTTCAACTCCATGACCTTGTAATTTTGAACCTTGAAGGTAAGGAAACTCCTGGATCCCGCACTTTCGTTGCATGAAGAGGAATATCATGAAAATTTCCCACGGATAGCCCAACGGCTAGTAGATTTTAACCCATGATCTTATACAACTGAGGATATTTTGTGTTAGCATTGCTGTCGGTCCGAGTCGGGAGCACCGACAGAATTTGTAGTGACCAGCCATAGCTAGGATTCAGATTTGGGTCACTTTATTGGAAGGCGAGAGCTCTATCCCTTGAGCCATTACTGCTCTTGGAAAATTTAGAAACTTAATTCACTACTTAATTTATGAAGAAAAATTATTTGGATTAAATTTTTTTCTTTAATTAGTAGTATGGTGTCATCAATTGAATTGGCCAAACTGTTAGGTATAATTAGTCAAAAATTAGGAAAAAAAAGCAATGAAAGAAAAAGAGACTAGCAGATAGAACTGTAGTGTATGCTGAATACCGCTTAAGAAGCCATAACAATTTTTCATCGTCAAATTTCAAAATTAGTAACAAAGTTAAGAAAGTGCTTTCTACTACATGTCAGGTAATTCCAACAAAAATATTTTCACGGACATCTGCTGATTTTGCTTCCGCTTTATTTTCTCCATTTAATGATCTTTATCATCAGCTTCTTCTTCCTCTTCATCATCATCATCTCAATCTTCTTCGTCTACTTCTTTTCTTCCTCTTCCATTTACTCTATTTCTTCATCCTCTTCATCCCTATCTTCATTTTCTTTATCATCATCATCATTCTCTTCTTCATTCTTTTCTTCATTCTCTGCATCTTCTTTTTCCAATTCAGCTTCTTCTTTCAATTTCCTCCAATTCATCATCATTTTATGCTTCTCCTTTATCTACATCAACTTGATCTTCTTTACCATCACCATATCTGTTTCCTTAGCCTCCCCCTCATGATCATCATGACTGGATGAAGGTCTCCCCCATACGTGTCCAAAAAATATCATCTGTTGTTTTCCTTTCTAATCACACATTATTTTTATTAATTTCGTTGAACTATTGTGGTCATTTTCATGGTTGCTCGATAGGACAATAAAACGAAACAAGTTTCAAGATGCTGCAAGTTCAACGCTTGTTAATTCTTCGAGATAATTCGGCCCGTCTATTCACATTTTAAGAGCTTTATTCTCTAAATGAAATTTAAAAAAATTTTTTCTTTGTTCTCTTATCAGTTGTTGTGTTTTGGATCTTTCTCGTATTACCGAATGCTTCTTAAACTTGTTCCTAAACTTAGGTTTTTATGAAGATCTCCTTGTAAAGGTTCAAATTTCTGCTTTACAAGTAACTCACACTTGATTGAAAGTTTTCCTCTTGAGAATATTACTCATTAGCACATTTTTTTTTCTTCTTTCTCTTGTAAAATATAAATAACTAGGAACTATATATAAGGAGCTATGTAAAATATAAATAACTAGGAACTATATATAAGGAGCTATGTAAAGTATAAATAACTAGGAACTATATATAGGAGCTATGTTAAATATAAATAACTAGGAGCTATGTAAAATATAAATAATTAGGAGCTATATATAGTAGCTATGTAAAATATAAATAGCTAGGAGCTATGTAAAATATAAATAACTAGGAGCTATATATAGGAGCTATGCAAAATATAAATAACTAGGAACTATATATAGGATCTATGTAAAATATAAATAGCTAGGAGCTATGTAAAATATAAATAACTTGGACCAATATATAGGAGCTATGTAAAATATAAATAACTAGGATGTGATGAAGACCTCTGTTCGTTGTGGTTCTCTAACAACAATGATCGCTTCGCAATAATTGCTGTTTCTTGGCATAAGACGGTTGAAATTGCTCAACTAAAAATATATGTTCTTAAACGAACACACGCGCCGCCATTTCTCATGTACAAATATTTCCCTTATGATACTAGACTAAGATCTATAAGTAAACGTCATAAATCCTTTTTTAAGTAATCTTTTGAAATAAAATGTAAAATAAAAAGTATATTGTTATGAAAAATTTGGTGAGAGTTCACAACTGTCATTTAATATTTTTGCTTACCAAACGGACGGATGTATTTTAAATACAATTTTTGCATTCATCACTTTGTGCATGAAGCTGGAAGTTAATCATTTAACGAATCTCTTTAACAGTAATTCGTAATAGTATATTAATGTCATTTGCACGAAAAAGAAATAATTGTAAAATGGTTAATAAGAGATCAGACACCGATTTAAATAACTTTATCTTAAAATGTAACGTCGAATTACATTATTCTTAAAACAATAATAAAAACAATCCTAAACTCTTAATTTAGAAATCGAACAAAATAAAAAACGTAAAATGCCTCTGAGGGATATCAAAGTCTTGTATTATAAATGCTTGTCTCCAATATGGACCAGTATAGTACTCTCGATATCTTGAAAACCTTGTTATATCGAAAAAATGTTTTTCTCTCTTCTGTATCCACCTAATGCTCATTTTAATGCTTGTGTCGAAGAGTTTCGTCTCAAAACCTTATCAAGTCGAATTTTTTTTCTAAATAGAAAAATAATTTTTCGGAAAAATCACAATGTAAGTTTATTCTTAGCTAATTCTCTTCTATTTAATGGATCATTATTTTTGTCATACAAAATAAAATTATAATTGTTGTATTTAGACTTATAGTCAACTATCGTTACGCATTTAATGGTAGTTATTCTTATGTTTCGTGACTCTAACTTTTTAGAGTATTATTTTTAGAATATATATTTCTACTTTTTTGAACATACGTATTTTGTTCTGAACTTGTTATCTCGAAAACTCGCTATCTCGAATTTTTTTTTAGCGTCCCTTCAACTTTGAGATATCGAGAGTATACTGTGAATGAATAAGATGGCCCTTTTTTAGCTGTAGAAAAAAAAGCCAGTAACAGGTGTCTTGCACCATACCTGATGGTTCTTCACTTTTAATTTAAAAATCAACCTAAATAGTAACAGCACAGGTAATTTCAACCTATAAATTAGGAAACAAAAATATTCATAGGAAGAACAATAACTTAATGACTTATATCAATTTCATGTTGATGACAACCAAAACAATATTAAATTAATATCGGAAAACTAGATCCTACCACGTGGTTTTCCAGACAATAAAAATGTATGACAACAATAGAAAACTGCGATACCATTATTAGATTTTTATACATAATAAGAAACATCAACTGTTTTATATTTAATTTCATGTGTTGTTAATTCTTGTCCTAAATAACTCAGTACTTCTTCAATTTTTGCTTCTTTAGTATTCATTTCAATCTTCGTATAGTAAGCATTATGCGTGACTTTTATTTTCTTTAAGTTCATTTCAAATCCTACTTAAAAAAGTACTCGATTACCAATTATCGAAAAATCAAATTAAAAAAAAAAAAACAGTCCTATATTTAAAGTTTAATTTTTGAAAACTATACAACCAATTTCGTATTTTTTCAATTAAAATTACGAACTTTGAAATGATATAAAAACTTATATACCTTACAATTCATAAATTGTTTGAATATTACTAAATAAAATATAGTAAAAATAGTAAATAGTTGTAAATATTTTTCTGTACGGAATTATCTTCGGATAAGCGAATTTTATAATTGTGCGTAAAAATTTCTCTACGTCTAAAATTTTTCTATATTATGTAAAATATGCGAGAAATGAAATTAATGCTAATTAATACAAGCTTCCATTCTCTCTAAAATAGTGGGACCCTATTTTCTAGAATGTCGTTAACCTTCCATATTTTGAGGGTCAAAAATCAAAATCTCTCAAAAATCTTATTCAGGTAAAATGCAATACCGCAAAATAAAATATCGTCTGCTTTAATTATTTAGCATATTTGAAGTTAGGCCCTACGAATCTTGACAATTAAGTCATAGTGCGTGAAAATTCGATCATTAGATCAAAAGTTAATTCGGGAGTTCACCTTTTTTTGCGAAATTGGTTTAAGTATTTTTAAATGTAAAAGTTTCAGAAACTACTTTTCAATTCCTTCTTTGGAATGTTCTTGTTTATGACATTCAGGTTTTTTTTCTTAATGACTTCGGCATCATTAAGCAGTGTTTCCTTAGAAATTTTTTCTGTTTTGGAAATTTTGAAAATGGAGCATTCACCTTCAAACAAATCCCTTTCAGACACTTTGCTTTCGAAACTGAAAAATTTTAAAAAAGATTGAGACATTAAGAACGTCAGAACATTCCGAAAGAGGACTTAAATTTTTTTTTTGTTCGAAAACTTTTACAGCAGAGTACAGAAGTTCATAAATCTAGGAGATTTCTCCGAAATGCATTGAAATGGTATGAAATTCACGTGATATTTTCAGTAGTTATGACATCGATCTTGGAACCTCCCATTGTACATAAGCACACTGTCTGGCAGATTTCAATTTCAACATAATCTGTTTTAATTCTTCAGTACTAGAGAATCTGTTTAATCTTCCGTTTTAATCTTTCCGACCCACGAAAGGGCTAAAAAAATAGGGAGATTTTGCACGTTAGCTTCCGTACGTAAGATTTTAATCAACTGCGCATGCTCGCGTTAATTTAGATGTTACGTAACGCACACGCTGGTTATTGTTACGCTGGTGTGATTAACGCTACAAAGACAGAGCTACAAGCTGCTAAATGTCGTTTTCTGTTTAAGCCGACCTTCAAACTAAAAACAGGAACATGGAATGCGAATTTGAAGAAGTGTATTCATGAAATTTAGAAATGAATCTTGCTATATGACTAGTCACTTATCCGTGCAGTCTAAAGAAAACTACTGTAACTCACTTATCCATATAGTTTAAAGAAAACTACTGTAACTCACTTATCTGTGTAGTTTAAAGAAAACTACTGTAACTCATTTATCTGTATAGTTTAAAGAAAACTTCTGCCACAAATCAAAATAATAAGCTTCATTTTTCATCGTTGAATTCATCAAAATCTATCAAATTTTTCTGCTCACGGAACTGCAGTTTTACACTGAGCAAAGCGTCTCGAATCGTATGCCTCAGTATTGTAGAGATCGTCTATCTCCATTGATCGTCTACCTTCCAAGTTAAAATGATATTCCACTACGTTAGCGTTTTTAACTTACAGATTTTAGCAAAATATCTTATTCTCACTTACGCATGCTTGATATTTTTTCACAGACGCGAATACGAAATCTCCCTAATGATATAAATGTTAGCATATGTCGAACATTTGAATTAGCATCCTATCGTTATAACTGGATGGTCTATCCATCTAACTAGCATATCTTTCTCATGGATCACTGTTCTTTTCCAATACAGTTAAACTTCCTGGAAAGACCACCTCTGTAGACCATTTTTGGGAGACACGAAATTATTTCCATAGACTTTATGTTGTGTGTGATCTTTAGAAGAAACCATCATAACCTCTTCCACCGTAGGGGCAAATCTCCATACTAAATGAGGAAAAGAGGTCAAATAAGGAAAGACGAAAAAATATTAACAAAACAAAGAAGTGGATTCAGATGTATTTAAAATATTTGCGAGGGGCTCTGATTTTAAAACATTTATGATCAATGAGAATTCATATCAATGGTTTATTATCTCAGCCGTAAGTATAATATATTGGATAAAGAAGTGCTACATAAATAATATGCTTTAAGCATATCGATGATTTTCAAAAAATCACGTGACTCAAACGATTTATTTTTAATTAAATATTTTTAAATCAAGCCATACCTGCTTTTTATTTATTTTTTGACATTTTCCGCTGCAGCTCTTTAGGGTTGCCCTTCCACGCACTATTATAAATAGTTGGAATTTTCAATACAATTAATTTTCATGACATAAAAGCTGAAAGTTGACAAAATTTTCCATGTTGTTATTTTAAAAATGACACTCCTGATATAAAGGAACATTAGACCTATTTGGAAATGTAAATTATAATAACAAGAAATAGTAGAAATGCATCCGAGATTTAGCAAATGTAAAGAATAACTTGCAATAAAACTATTAATCATCTCTGAGTTTTTGGTGGCTAAAATTTTAAGCCTAAGTGTGGCCTTGTCAAACCTAACAGTTTTTCAAATTCGAAGAGGTAAACACTACTGCAAATTCTCCTTTATAAAGAAAATTCGATTTATTTATTTTTATATTTTTTATCCCTTTTAATTTTATTTATTTACTTTAAAGAGGGACGCCGAAACATGGATAACCAACAAAAGCCTTGCTTTCAAAAAGTTTTGTGAGTTAACATCGTCTGGTATGCCGAAATCTTTGGAGTTCTTATTTATTCAATATTATTTATTAAATAAATTTTTATTTATTTACTTTACTTGTAGTTTTCCATCGTCCGCTTGGTAGAGTACGTTTTTCCCCCCAACAGATTTGCCCCCTTCTCTAGTTATCATCAATATATAGTAATAACCATGCTAACAAAGAATATTCAATATCTATTTCTTACTTCTCCACCACTACCTTACATTTTGAAACTTTTTTTCCAACGTGTCTTAAAACTTCATATATATATATATATATATATATGAAGTTGAAAACACGGAGAAAACATGCATGGAATATAATAAGGAAAAAGGGAAGGAGAAAAATTATAAAATTAATATATTTTTAAAACATTATTTTAAAGAAATATTAAAAAGCTGAAAAACAAAAAAGATATGATCTCTTCATCAGCTCACACGATTATATCCGCAAAAAGAAGTGCTATTTTGAGGATATAATCGTGTGAGTTGATATACAGACTATGTCTTTTCATTATTTTGTTTTCTGACTTTTTAATATATTTTTTTAAATTAATTTTTTTAGAGATCTTTTTTAATAATTTTTTTTCCTTCTCTTTTCATTAAACTTTATTATTTTCCATGCCTTTCCGATTTTTTTAAAGCTTATTTTATAAGTTCTATACGCTTACAGCTTATGAACAATAAGTAAAACTTATTAATTTTCTTCGTTTTTCTCTTTTTTTCTTTTTATTCTTTTTCTCTTTATTTTGATATATATAATATGAATGGATGATTTTCACTAAATGACGCAACTGATAAAACTACATAAATGGTTGTTTTGTAATTACTTAATTGTATACTAGAAATATGTGTTAATTATAATTTAAATTCCAAAATTATATGCTTCGATATTCTGCCCTCTTCTTTTAATTGAAACTATGTAATTTAATGGTGAGAATAGAAGAGGATAAATTTGTCTTTCTAAAAATTCAAATTTTAAACCTTCGTTCCTGATAGAGAATTCTGTTTTTGACCAATGATGTTAGTTGAAGCGGAATTTTTTTTTCTAGCGATTCATCTCTATTAATAAAGGACAAGCTTAAAATACTTCGATTCCCTTTTCATATTTCCGATTATCTTTCATTATTAATAGCTTTTATTATTATTATCTTTTATTATTAATTTTTATTTTTATCAACGTCACTTGAACGTACATTTCGCTTGTACAGCATTCGCCATAATTTTTTTTAAAAATTGTTAGCACTAATGTCACAGAATCAAAAACTTGGAGCTGAAATTGAAAGTTGGCTTGCTTGGCGAAATACAGCAACCTCCCTAATCCAGGAGAGAAAAGGGGAAATGTCGACCTTCTGGGGATTTGAAATTGACTGAAGGGTGTATCGTCTGCTCGTCATTGTCACCCAAGTGAAAGTCGTCTGCTTTTTCAAAAGAACTTAGAGACTGTGTTCCTCCCAATTTGAATAAGCTTTCCCTCGCAATAGAAGGAAAGACTAAAATACAAAACAAGATATAAAAAAATCGTTTTCTTTTTTGAAAGAAAACGATAATGACATATAATAGAAATAAGAATGTATTGTGTCTACTCACTGGGATTGACTGGATGAAGATTGTTAAATGTATTTTAATGAGATTTTCTCGCTCAATTTAAAATCTCACGTTCAGACGATATTTTCTTTTCTTTTGTTTTCTTTTTTTTATTCTTATTTTTAATAAAAGAAACTCAGGGGAAATTTTTCAATTTAGAAAAGAAGAAAATTTAATGAATTTTTATTCTTTGTAGAGCAAAAGCCAAAGCACCGACAATACGTTTCTATAAGCGGCGAACCTAAAGTAAAAAACGACGAAACCGGTTAATAGAATTAAACCCGAAATTTCGTTAAAAACTTATTCAGAAATATCAGTGAATACAAAGTAGTAGTGTTTGAAATATATTAATTTATATTTGACAACGTCAAAGGTTACCTTTTTTGTCTGAGAAATTAAAAAGGGTGAAGTAGGGGAACTTCCAAATCAATAATGAACCATTATATGTCAAAGTTACCATTTTTGGATATTTTACGTTTTTGTTTCATAAATTATACATATCGGATATCCTCATAAAAATTCTTCTGGATCTGCAGACTCTATTGTGCAAGTTACCTTTATAATAGATGACGGTATTTATTTATTATAGAGACTATTAAGAATCAACCAAGATTTTACTTGGAGGAGGACAAAAGAATTTTAGAATACATATATACACACTAATATTTGGGAAAATGGCAAAACCATTGCGGAATTTTACGAAATAAATTAAAGTAAGTCCACTTTTTGCAGACAGTTGCAGAAATGAACAATCAGATTTAAAAAACAAAACAACAACAAAATGAACGTTGAAAATCAGTATTTTATAAGAGCTCCTCTCTCAGCGATTTGAGGGTGTGCTTGTCGTGGCATTGAATCATGCAAGTTTGGAATGTAATCTTGAAGAATGGTATTTTGTATGACTTCGACTTAAAAGTTGTCTTATTACCCACAAACTGTACCGAGGAAATTCTAACCATGCTCAATTGGCCACCTATTGGGGGGATTAAGCAGGCCGTGGAAGAAACGAAGCCTGTTGTGTAGTAAAGAAAGCTTGCGCAATCTTAGAAACCAACATGTGCACGGGTGTTATATTGCTGAAATACAGATTCCAGAAGGCATCGAAGAATAAGGAGGACCTCTGGCTCCACAATTTACCTAATTTGGCAATCACTGTTGAGGTTGAACGGATTTTGCACTAGTTGGAGCTGACAATTTTATAAAATAGTTCTACACGTGATGCCACGGCGTTAGTGTGGTATGATGCTGGATAATACACCGTTGAAGCAGCAGGCTTCCTTCATTGTACTCCAGATTGCAGCTAAATTCATTGGAGAAAACAACTTGTTGCCTCAGGACAGGCCATGCACACTGTGTTGCTGAGCCCACTGGAGACGGGGGCGTTTGCGATTCAGCGACCGAGGAATCCAACGGAGGGAAACAATTGAATCTGCAAGAGACGGCAAGGTGGAGACCGACAACAGAATGCCTGTAGCCATGCTCTAGCGTTGGAATAACAAGCGAGAGGATGCTGTATGGTCTGTCATAGCCATGCGGATGAGTTATCTGCTGTCCCGCGCTGTTGTGTTTATTGCGTGCCTGTTGAATGAACAAACATGCATCACTGTTGTGGCATGGCCTTTCATTTCTCGATACGAAAATCCAGCCCCCTCTCACATACCGATGATGTTGCCCAATTGTTCGGAACTCCAATGAGCGTGCTAAGCATGGTAGTCTATGCTTATCATTTGCTGAGAAAATGAAACGCCCTTCTTTAAGTTCTTTCATGAAAAAGCTCTGTAAAAATGAATTATGAAAAATTGTAGCTCTTCTCTTCCCAGTCATCCCCATCAGTTTTCAGAAGTCATGAATATCTACGGTTATTCAATTTTCCTTCTATCTGCTTCTTGTCTGAACATGATTCTTCACTCAATGCAAGTCAAATTTTGAAAATGAAATATATTTTTAAGCAAAAAAATTTTGATTTATACTGAGTAATTTTTTCAGTAGTTCAGTTCTCTTACAACATATTTTATGTACAAAATGAAATGGGGGCAGGAATCGACAAAATTGCAAACGGTATAAGTTTCAATTTTTTTGCTCCGCGTAGTCTCATACGAGTTTTTGTTATATTAGTTCTTACACTTGAGCACGCATAGCTTTGATATTAATTATGTTTGGGAAAGTAGCACTATTGAAGCGCTTTCGCATGAAACACCAGGTCCAAAATTATATATGTTGAAAGTCTCATCCTTTGCTAGTAAGTAAATTTTTGAGGCTCGAAAATGTAGCAAACAACGCGCTTAAAATGTAAAATAAATGGATTATCTTACAAAATACCGTGACCTAAAGTATTTCAAGAAATCTTCCAGGAACATTATTTAACTCCTCTAACTAAAGGAACTAAAGGGGATATTTTCCCTACCATAGAGGAAGCTAATAAAATAGAAGTTGAAAACGTAGAAGTTAAGACGTAGGAAATAGTTCTTTCTTTGACAGGTTTATAAGTTCAAAATTCTAATTAAAAGATTATTTCATGAAGTTAAATGGTAATAATTCTTGGAAATATATTCATTCATCACATTCAGAAATTTCCCAAAAGTTACCTGTATGGTGTCATTTGTTAAACGAATCGAGATGGTCCCTTTTGGTTGACATTCGAATGCGTAAATTAAAATCTTGCGTCCCTTTCAGAATCCTAATTAGATAAAGTACGCGGGACTCCCCGAAAAAGTTTTACTTTTTCATGATGTAATTGTTCGTAATTTTGCTGCGCTCATAGCCAACTCCAAACAACCTAGTTGGGAAAAACCCTTCCTTAAAACATTTGCCTTGACATGCTGAATAGAAAGATCGCAGTGTGAGTCAACATTTAAGGTCAATTTTAGCTCGGCTATCACGGAGAAAAACCCCTCTTTTTTTAAAAAAATGCTCTGTTTTTTTGTTTCCATAGCAGCTAATAGACTATCAGAACTTTCTGGAGAAGGGAGTTCTTTACACGGATAAAGGGAAAGATAAGGAATTAAACAAAATATTTTCCGCTTCCATTTTTTCAGAAACTTAGAATAATTATAATTTGCCATGTCATAAAATTTTCATTAAATAATGATATTTTTTTTAATTGAATGGGAAGTTTATTTTTAACTGTGAATTTTCTTACTCAGTTCGAGGTGGAGGTCCAGACACTATGCGCCCCTTTTCCTAAGCTAAGCCATTGCCATGAAGCCAAGTTCGCCACCACAAAGGATAAACACCGGATTCTGGTTTGCACTGTTTACCGGCTAAATGCGTACACAAATAGGTATATTATCGGGACTGTGATTCTGTTTTTATATTTCACTCATTCATTATCTTTTTTTTAAATCATCCTAGTTCGTCATAAATTACTTCTCTGATATTACAGTCAATCAAAAAAACCTCTCGAACAGAATGACACATCAGTATCTTGGTGCCCCTTAGCAAAAATTAACTTTTTTTGGGAGTAGCCAATATTCTTTCAATTTACAAAATCAGAGAGATCATGCATTCCAGCTACTCTCGGTCGTGATAGTATTTCCTAAACTTAATGAAATGAGACGTGAAATATCCGGGGTTGCCATAAATAAAACAACATCTTTCATCCTAGCGATCACCTTGACGACATTCCTCACTGCAATTAACAGTCTAACTTCATACACCACGATTTCATCGATCAAACAAAGTTATATATTAAGACCCACCTAACATTATCATTAATATCATGGTATATCACAACAAGGTAATTTTTGGACATCTGTAACGACTGGGCATCTATTTCATCATAATTATTGAAACAATTTTTTTTTATTAATTATGAATGCATATATGTATGGTTTTTAAGGTCATGTAGACATGTTGCAGTGAATGACAGAAGTGGGCGGTTGTCGACTTCCACCCGTGAATGTTGACAATCACGTGGTCGCTTTGGTAAATGTCAGAAATATATACTATGCCTAGTTAAGTGCCACTGCCCGGTTTTCATTTTACATGTACTCCGAACGCTGGTGTTTTTCCTAATCTATCCTCAGCAGGTATTAAAATATCGAATAAATATTAATAATATCAACGAATAATTTAATATCAAATTGAATATAAGAAATATTTCAGGCTTTCGCCAAAACGACTATGTGAGTGTTCACATTCACAGATGAAAGTCGACATTCTTTTGATTTCGGTCATTCGCGATAACAGACGTGTCTTAATTAATTTATTTATGCATTTTTTTCCCACAGAGTGATGCCATTTTTGTCTCTGCTATAAATCGTGAAAAGAAAAGTGAAATAAAAATGAAAGAAGCAATAGTCTGATGCAAGCTTTAAATTATAAATCCGGGAAAAACACATTTCATTTTATTTTTGAATCGGTGTTGAGTAGTCAACCATTTATTGGATTTATTGCTATGAACAATCAACTCCATAGCCTTGTAGAACCCAACCCAAAAGACAAAGGAACTCTACGATTAAACATTAGCATGTATGGAAGATTTTTTTTTTTGATGCTACTTACCCAAATTTACCAAAAAGGGAATTCTAAATCATAATCCCTTAACTGCTGGGAATATGAGGTGCATTCAGAAAGTAAATTTTTCTAATTTATTTTTAAAAAAAAGAACTCACACTTTCAGGAACATATTTATTGGCAACAAGTACAGCAATGTTTCAGCTATTTTTCAACATAGCCACCACCAGAATTGAGACACTTGTCGTATCGTGGGATCAACTTTTGTATCCCTCTGTCGTAGAACTCTGCGCACTGTGAATGGAACCAGCGTGTGACAAACGTCTACCGTTACTGTGAAACACTGCTGAAATTGTGACGTGCCATTCAAAACAAGAGTCGTGGAATGCTTACTGCAGGTGTTGCGCTCCTCCACATACGGCATGACGCACAACAGCTGTTTTGACCGGAATTTGGCTGGGAGTTGCTTGATCATCCACCCCAACAGCCCTGATATTGCTCCCAGCGATTTTCACGTTTTCTTGCACCGCAAGAAATTCTTGTCCTCCGGTGAGCGTTTCGGCAACGACGAAGAGCTGAAGACGTCTGTCACACGTTGGTTCCATTCACAGGCGGCAGAGTCAGGGCCGGATTAAGACCTCTTGAGGCCCTAAGCACTAAAAATATTTTGGTGCCCCCCTCTAACAATTAAAAATATATCTACTATTAAGTCAAGTATTAATTCAAAATATAATATCAGAATTTTTTTAAGAGAAAATATTTAGTCAAATTAAAACAAAAAAATTGAAATAATATAATCAATTGAAAGCTTTTCAATTAATATAAAAAAAATAACTTCTGTTTGCGTATATGTATAATGTGCAAAAAAGCAAACACTTTGAATAACTTATGATCGAAAGTTTGAATTTTTATATTCTAAGACTCAAAATACTTTAAATTAGAAAAACAGACACGTACTTTTTTTAAAAAGATGCATACCTTTTTTTTTTCCAATTTATTCGAATACTTGACTCTCGAATAAATAGCCCTATCTCGAGAATTTTTTAAACAAGCTAAAAAATTTATCACACAGTAATAAAATTTATTTACCTAAAAATAATTTTTAAAATGTATGAATTATTTTATATTTCATTTATTAAGAGAATAGTCGAAAGAACTTTAAATTGAAAATTTAACAAATGTCATTTTGAATGACAAAATACAAAATTTAATGTATACTAAATCAGTCAAATAAAATTGAATTATTCAATTTCAAAAAAGTTATATATTTAACATTTAATTTATCAAGAACTATTCGACAGATTTCGTTCAAATTTTGTATTCTATCATTTAAATTAATATTCTTTAAAATTATATAAAAATTTGTATATTTTTAAATTCAAAATTGTTCCGACTATTAATAATAAATAATTTTTTTAAAAAACTATTTTTGACAGGGAATTATTTTTAGGTAAATGAATTTTATTATTAGGTGCAAAAATTTTTCAATTCGGTGCAAAAAATTATATAATTTTTAATACATAATTTAATTTTATTTTTACATTTAAGTTCAATTAATTTTTTATTATTAAAATATAATATGCTTTAGAAAAATTAAACTCTTCACTTATATTGATTTAGACATAATCAATATTGATGGATGAATAATAATTATTCATAAAATTATTTGAAGGGTTTAGCTACTATCTGAAGCAATNCTTGGGTGTACCACTTAACACCTGAGACAAAACAACAATCACATCAGTGATGGCATTCCTCTTCGCCTCAAAATTCAAGCCCACTGAAATATTGTTAATAGATCACGCAATTTTCCAGTTCTGAATATTTAAGAAGATTTCTAAATAATTGTTCAGTAAAAAAGGTGTTAGAATGAGTTTTGTATGCCTGTTATTACTTATTAAGATGATGCGTTATAAATACAAAATAATTTTGTTTTTCATTTTTTAACCATATTAATCTCAATTTTAAAGTATATTTCAAATTCATTTTGAAGATTTATTTTCATGTGAAGTGAAAGAAATGTTGAATCAATTTCTTTGTAAAGAATAGATTTAGATTTCAAAATGTAGGATAGCTTAAGTTATTGATATTTTTTATTAATGTATTCTAGCGTGAGGTCAAAGTAGGGAATTGTCTACAGCATAGCAGTAGCCTTTTAAAAAACTTGTGATTCTAGCAAAACTTTAAATTCATTCTTTCAAAAAAAAAATTAAAGATAAAAGAAAAAAAATTTACATATTACAATAGATTTTATTAGCCTTATATTAATTGCATTAATCTATGATATAAGCGTTTTTGAAATCAAGCATATACAATTATTTAGTTCTACATTACAGAAACAGGAATTACATTTTATAAATGCATATAAAAATAATTTTTCGCCATAGCAAAGTTCCTATTTACTCAAAGAATAAAAATATTGATAAAAAAAAGACAACATTACTGTTTATTTTTTAATTATTTAATAAATAATAAAGAATGTGCATTATATAGAATTTCTTTCCATTTTGTATAAGTTAATTTCTTATTATTGTTCTTTAGCTTTAGTGAAGCAAAAACTTCTAGCTTAATGATATTCTCTGAAATTTTGTGGATAAATGAGTTAATTAGATGAGGATAAATGAGAAATTCAGTGAAATTTTAAGTATAACTAGATTATGGTGATGATCATGGTCAGATATATTTCAATGGACTAGATTATTGAAAGTGTTAATACGTTTTGGCTATACCAAATGCTTTACCTGAGATTTTTTTCAACTATTTTAATTAAATATTTTTTAATTAAAAATTTATAATTTATTAATTTTTTTTACTATGTTAGAATTCTTCAAATAGTTTGCGAGAGAAATGAACATTAACCATACTTTGTTAATACTATATTGCAGAAAAAGAAATGAAAATGACAATAACTGCATTAGTAAATATTCACTTACAAGGAAAATCCTTCAACTCTAGTTATAAATAAATCAATAAAAGAAGCAACATTAAATTGCATTATTTGAATTCTTGAACATTAGCACATAGATTGTAACGATGATGGACTGATATTTTTCAATGGACTAGATTTATAAAAATACTGTTTTAATGCAATAACGAATCATCCATCCTATATCTAAATGTATGCCATTTATGTCCAATCTGCTACTTATTTTAATTAAGGCTGTAATGGAGCATTATTTTAATTTAAAAGTTAGTGGAATAAAATATTATTATCCATGAACACCACTGATTTCAACCGAAAAGAAATGTTGATTCGCTGTAAAGAGCTGCATAATCATTTCTTCAGATATTTTAGTGATAAACGTTTGAAGTTTTAAAATCTTTCTTTCATTTTGCACACACTCTCAAAACCGTACATTTAATTCACAAAATTTTTACTAATAATTTACAAAGAATGTTCATACGATATACGTAATATCAAAACTAAAAGAGCATTGAAATACCCTTAGCGGATGGAGGCGGCACGTTTCCATTCAGCACATATGACGTCATAACCAATCATGAATCGTTTTTGATTGCATCACTTACGGAGGCCTTTTGGGGCAATTTAAATGTTTAATAACTAAGTATTTAAATTGCCCCAAACGGCATATGAAAGTCACATTTGTCGACGAAAACAATCAGATTTTTAGTTTCAGGAGAGAATTTCCAATAAGTTAGATATAAAAATAAAAAAAATTATGATACGCTGCAATTGTCCATTGCAGCTTAATATTGTCTCTCCCAAAATAATTTCCTGGTGACAATTCTCCCAATAGCCTTTATCTCGTCGGTTACATTAGTCCCGAAATGACGTCCCTTGAGACGAATCTTCAATTTCGGGGAGAGATTTAATACAAATTCAACAACTCTGACCGTAATCAACGGAATGAAAACTCGAGGTCCCGAATCTGATGAACTGTTTTGTGATACAAATCTCAATTCTGATCGTAATCAACGGAATGAAAACTTAAGATCTCAAATTTTATCGTATTTTCCATCGGTTTTTGTTATTGAAGTCCTTTTGCTGCATGATTCATTTTTCATCGACTCTCTTTCTTCTGAGACCAAAACACTTGGACTATTGACATCTGCCTCATTAAAATATATAGGTCTCCTTATGCCATCTGGAGCTTTAAAAAAGTTTTAGTTAAACAAATCTTACGAGACCCTTGCACTTCCGACCGAACTTAAGTGTCAAAAGGGTGGAGACGACAGGGAAAACTGTTAAACATGCTTTTAATCCTCTTTCATTTAATTTTCACAAATAAGCTGATGATGGATATTTACGCTATTTGGCACTCTATTTTGATACATGTAAAATATAAGACATTCACACCATCAGATTTTGACTTATAAATATATGTCGTATGTAAATATAATTATATGTCGTACGTTACGTGCGATATATTTTACATATAACGTACGGCATTTTATTTAGACACTCTACTAATTTTTTCTGACAAAATTATGCTAATACAATCCTGCAATCAACAGTTGGTGAAAGATATTTAAATAGTTAGCATTTATTAGTTTTTAGATCTTTGATAAATATCTTTATTTTCATGCAATTAACGTTAAAGGATATTTTTAGCGTCATCCAAATCGGTTTTCCTCATTTTAAGCTGCTATAAGATTAGATTTTTAAAAAAATCTAAAAACTAAGAAACGTATAGTTTTAAACGATCCACTCAGAATCACGAATCGCATCATTATATTGCTCTAAAGTTTTGAGGGAAAATTCAGAGAAGTTTTAAAAATTATGAGGTGTTTTTTTTTAAGTAAACGCCGTTTGAAAATGAAAAATCAAACGAAAGAAAATTTTCAAGAAGCAAATTTATTTTCAGATTGTACATACATGCGTTTCTCTTTCTTTCAGCATAGTTGCCAAGTTTGTTTAAACACTTATCATGCCTTACAACTAGATTTAGAGCACCCTCTTCATGCAAGCTTGCCAACTGCTGCGTCAACCAAGAGGCCGTTCTCACGTATTCGTCATCGTTGTAATGATGTTTGAAATATCCGAAAAGATGAAAATCACTCAGCGCGAGAGATGGTCCCAAACTTCTCAACCAAAAGAGTCGAATAAAACTGGGATCTGAGCTGCGGAGAGAGTCACTGTCATAGAGTAGCAAAATTCCCTGTCTGCATGGCAGGGAATGTTGCTACTTCACAAATCTGACAGTGAATGTATGCAGCAGACAGGTTGACTGTACAGACATCACTGACCGTATCTCGTGCGTGGAGGGTGATTCGCTAATTTTGAACACTTTAAAGACACAAAACTGGCCGTACAGTTTACCTACACAGCTGCAACTGTGCACAGTTGTTCTCAAGGACACAACACAAGCACTCGTTGCGACGCGCGCGTCACCTATCTTTGTAGACAACAAAACTGCCCCTACTTAAAAAAAAAAAAACCCTCGTACCAAGCGCTATTTTCCCAAATGTAATAAAGCGATCCCTTTATTTTCTACCCTTTTTGAAAGGTATTATGCTGTCTAATAATACTACACATCACTAAAATGCTGTTAAGTTCAAAAAAATATCAAGAAAACACAAATAAAAAATTTAACCTAGAATCCAAGGTGGCACTAGTAGAGGCCTCTTGAGATAAATCTAAAAGCACAACTTCCTCTCGCTGACGTTCCTCAGAAGATTGCAATACCAGTCTTATTTGGAACGGTAAAAAACAGTAGGAAAGATACATCTAAACTAAAACTCTAGAGTTATGTAACATATGCGGTTACATATTATATCGTTTTACAACTCTACCCCCTTGACTTGTTAATCACAGCTATTTCTATTTTGATTCAAATTGTTTTCAGTGATGATTAATTTTTCTTTAATAAATTTCCGCTTTAAATTTTGTTTAAGTAGTAATTAAAAATAATAAAATTAATACTATTGCAAGTAAATAGCATTTCCTAACAAGTTCAATCATGCCCAATTCCTTTATATCACTGTATTGTACTGTATTGTATTGTATTGCATTGCATTGCATTGCATTTCTTTGCTTTGCATTGCTTTGCATTGCATTGCTTTGCTTTGCTTTGCTTTGCTTTGCATTGCATTACTTTGCATTGCATTGCATTGTATTGCGTTGTATTGCGTTGTGTTGTATTGCATTGTATTGTACTGTACTGTACTGTATTGTATTGTATTGTACTGTACTGTACTGTACTGTACTGTACTGTACTGTACTGTACTGTACTGTACTGTATTGTATTGTATTGTATTGTATTGTATTGTATTTATTTTTATGCGGAAGAGAAAAATTCTAAATATATAAATTAATACTCTTTAAATAACTCTCCTAAATAAACTGATAGTGGATATAATTCTTTAATCGACTTTGAAGCATACCTAAATACAAGGCCGTCATCCCATCAGAACTTGAGAAACAAGCTCATTTCCGATTCACTATTATTTTTTTTCCTAACAAAATTAAAATTATTTCAATTGAGATTAAAATTATTTCATTTTTTAAAGTTATTATATATTACTAATTTATAGTATTTTAACTAATTATAATTCATTTATATTATTATAACTTCTTCACTGCGTAATCCAAAGTTATCTTAACATAATTTATACCTTTATAACTTCACCACTGGGTAGTCCTGAGTAATCCTAACATAATTTGTATCATTATAACTTCACCACTGCGTAATATTGTGCAAAAGCAATATTATTTATACTATCATAACTTCGCCAATGCGTAATCCTGAGAAATCCTAACATAATTTGTAGCATTATAACTTCTCCACTGCGTAATACTGAGCAATAGCAATATTATTTATACTGTCATAACTTCGCCACTGAGTAATCTTGAGTAATCCTAGCATTATTTATGTCATCATAGCTTCACCACTGCGTAATACTGAGCAATAGCAATTTTATTTATACTATCATAACTTCGCCACTGCGTAATCCTGAGTAATCCTAACATAATTTGTATCATTATAACATCTCCACTGCGTAATACTGAGCAATAGCAATATTATTTATACTATCATAGCTTCGCCACTGAGTAATCCTGAGTAACCCTAACATTATTTATGTCATCATAACTTCGCCACTGCGTAATACTGAGCAATAGCAATATTATTTATCCTATCATAACTTTGACACTGCCTAATCCTGAGTAATCCTAACATAATTTGTATCATCATAACTTCACCACTGCGTAATACTGAGCAATAGCAATATTATTTATACTATCATAACTTCGTCACTGCCTTATCCTGAGTAATCCTAACTTAATTTGTATCATCATAACTTCGCCACTGCGTAATACTGAGCAATAGCAATATTATTTATACTATCATAACTTCGCCACTGCGTAATCCTGAGTTATCCTAACATAATTTGTAGCATTATAAATTCTCCACTGCGTAATACTGAGCAATATTATTTAGACTGTCATAATTTCGCCACTGAATAATCCTAACATTATTTATGTCATCATAACTTCGCCACTGCGTAATACTGAGCAATAGCAGTATTATTTATACTATCATAAATTCGCCACTGAGTAATCCTAACATTATTTATGTCATCATAACTACGCCACTGCATAATACTGAGCAATAGCAATATTATTTATACTATCATAACTTCGTCACTGCCTAATCCTGAGTAATCCTAACTTAATTTGTATCATCATAACTTCACCACTGCGTAATACTGAGCAATAGCAATATTATTTATACTATCATAACTTCGCCACTGAGTAATCCTAACTTTATTTATGTCATCATAACTTCGCCACTGCGTAATCCTAACTTACTTTATATCATTATAACTTCCCCACTCTGAGTAATCCTAACATAATTTATGACATCGTAACTTTGCCACTGCGTAATCCTGAGTAATCCAACATAATTTGTGACATTATAACTTTTCCGCCGTGAGTACTCCTAACATAATTTATATCATTATAATTTCTCCACCCTGAGTAATCATGAGTGTTCTTAGCATAATTTGTCTGCCTTTCAATATTTAGGAAATCATATATGCAGCATTTGAAACTGAATTGTTTACTAAGTTTAACTGAACGCACTTTGACCGTACCTTAAATTTGAAATTATTTATGTAGGTAAGTCACACAGAATTCGCAATGGAGGGTTTCTCCGACTGTATAAAATCCTCGTAAGCTTCAATTGAATTCAAGGTGGGGACAAGAAACTCATCCAACTTCAGATCAAGGGACAAAAGCTTATTTGGGAAATAAAGGAGGCTGATGTCAAATATTAACCGAATTGCCACAGCCATGCCATACGTCATAGAATTGTAAAATCTTAACCTCCATACCCCCTTGGTCGAGAACTGACTTACTGTTGCATAATTAGTTTCAGTAAGTTTTTTTTTTTAATTATTTACTTTATTTATTATTTTTTATTTATTCTATTTCGCTTTATTTCTTCATTTTATTTTATTTATTTTTGTAGTAATGCAGAAATGTCTGAAAATTATGAAAACGGTTGCATATCTTCAGAAATATACATTTAAATAAAATTTTAGAAGCACTAATGTGATATATAATATTATGTGATATATATGATAGATAATGTAATAAAAGAGAGAGATGGTGCCTAGGTATTCAAGACTGCCAAATTTATTCATCTGAGCTGTTGACCTGGAGTTGATATCATAAAAAAATACGTAAAGGAAAATAATATATCTGTAAAATATTTTACAGAAACTTACGAAATAATAATAACAGCAATATGTTTTCAAAAAATATAACTTTGAACTCTACAAATGACGAAAATTCATTTTTCTATAACTTATTTTTTCTAACAACAGAAAAAAAGTAGCGATGTTTTAAAAAGTAACTTTTTAAAAAATACGAAAAAGAAATGAAAAACGAATATTTGAAAATAAGTTCTGTCTAAAAATATACTCTAAAAATTATACATCTATTAAAACGAAAATGTTAGTGCTGCCATCTTTTATTTTTGACTATTACTATAGAACGAGTTGAAAAAAGAAACAGTGAATATGTTTATTTCTTCTAGTTTAACGTCAAAATAAGAAGGGTCGCGTATTGAAAAAAAAAAAAATTTCATTTTTCTGATTTTTTTTAATTATTAGTATTTAAAAACTAAAAATCTTGATCTGCTTACATAAAACAAAGAAATTAATATTCAAAGCATAGAAATTTATTTATTTTTAATTAAAAAAATTATATCTATTATGAAACTATTTCCCATAATATTTTTTATCATAGGAAATTAATAAATTTTATTACTGTTACACCTAGAATTTCTTTTGAACACATTTTCACACGAAAAATAGATGTCGTACTTTCCAAAATTGTCCGTAAGTAATCCTCAAAATGTCAATAAAATATTTTTTTTAAGAAAAAAATAATTAATTTTGTTGAAAACATACAAAATTATGAAACGTCCAATTATCAGATGATCTTCTAAAACGAGTAGATGTTCTCTCCAAATCGGAAGATGTGCTGCAGATGATAAGACATCTCAATGGGAAGTTCCCAGGTTTTATTTCATTTTTTAAAGCCTTTATAATTATGCAGAAATGTTATTTTTAAGCTATTTATCAAACAATTATATTTTATTTTATTTTATTAACGTCGTTGAACAACTGACCCAATTTTGAGTTTACGACCAAATGTTCAACTCCATAGCCTTGTAATTTTGAACCTGATTCAAAAGACAAAGGAACTCCTGGATCAGGCATTGGGAGAAATTTGCCTTCGTGGAAAACTTTTTGACAGAAGTAACCCATATTTGCGTTATACGGAGAGGAAAACCACGAAAACCTTCCACGGTTATTCCGACTACAAGGGGATTCTAGCGCATGATTCTTCTACCACCGATGTTATTTACGTCAGCACTGCAGTCGTTGCGAGCCAGGTGTGGAATTTGAATCAACTAGCCATCGCTAGATTTCACCCCGGCTCATTGGGAGGTGAGGGCTTTATCCCCTGAGGCACTACGGCTCAAGCAATTATATTATGAAGTAACAGAAAATCCAATTTATTCGAAATATTTTAAATTTTGTGCTAAAATTTTAAATTTAATTAAATCTATTAAATCCATTTTTATGTTTAATCCATTTTATAAAATTTTGAGTAGAATGTTCTTCAGAAATCTTTTGTGTTTTCCTTTTGTCTTCCAAAATAATGACCTCTAAAACTTTCTGAATAATTTTTTTTTTCCAAATTTTTAATTTTACCTTTTATTCCAAATACGAATTCACTTTTTATTTCAAATATGAGTTGTTTTTTTCGCTTGTGAACTCTTTATTTTTTTTCGTTTCATTTTCTACATTGCTTCTTACTAAAATTTTGAAAATAAGAGGAATTTAGACGCTTACGTAAGCATTGCTCATGTTCTTTCTCTCTCTCCCCTGTCAACAAAAATAAACAAATCACAAGCCCCTTTTCCCCGTTAGGTGCTTACGTTATTGGCGATCAAAACGAGCTGTAATTGACATATAACAGAACTCTCTACTTATGGCTACACTTCGCATGCTTTCATCATTAGCGTGTGAAGAGTCATAGAAGAAGTAAGTACATTAGTTTTCATCTTGATTTTCAAATAGATTAAAAAAAAATTTAGTTAGGATACTATGTGAAACTGAAATCTATATTGAACATAGCTCTAAAAAAAGTCAAAAAAGCTAGACTTCGGTGATCTGCTGGGAACCGTGTCTTAACGATCAGTCTGTGGGGAGAGTTGTTTTCGACCATATCAAACTTCATCTATGAAAAGGTACCCTGACATAGAGTTGAGTTAACATGTCTGATATACTAGTGAATTGTAGTTGTAATTTTGTAGTGGTCGTTACGTTGCAGTACTCCCCCACCAGAATTATAATCTGTGATAGAATTCGATGAATGGATACCACTAGTTGAATCATTGCTGTTTTTTGTGCGTAGCCGGGAGAGCTGTATTAAGATCACCGTACTTTTTGAGTGCTGAATGTGAGAGGTGTATTAACTTCACGATCGTAGTCGCTCCTGTGTTGCCGTTAGCAGTCGAGTGTATGCAAGCCGACGTGTGTGATCGAGACTGAGTAGCAACAGCTTGAGGAGGTGAAAGCGGGGGTGCCATGCCCTCTGCAGAGGATCAAAATTGTGATGGTGAAGTGTAATGAATGGTTTAAAGAATAAACACATTAAAATTATTAGATGAGTGATGTCACGTCGCTTCATTGGCATGTCTTCGTATCGTCCTCAGGGATGTTTCCCAGACAATCGACAATAGCCCATTGTGTAGCTCTAGAGCGACGTAAATGAACTACAGCTACAACAATTCTCGGACCAAACCCCAATCTCTTTACAAATTGTTTCTAGCCACAAACCGTTTCTGACATTTTACAGGAATTTTCTGCTATCTCTCTAGCCTCAACCATAAATCTCAGTCATGAAATACAGAGCTATAAGCTAACGCAGAAAGCTCGTCACAACAAACAGTGTTAAAAATGGACCACTTCAAGCAGATATGAAAAACCGGGAGATCCCTAAACTGCGAAAATAAGTACGAAATTTAATTTTTTTTACCGTTCAGGAACAAGCAATGAGTACGTTACTAAAGTAACCCCCACATTAGCAATTATAAACCACTCTTTAAACTCAACAAAGCCTTAATAATGAAAAATTTTGGTATTAAAAATTACTTATACTACTTGTTCTCAGTAATTAATGCTGGTGCTGAATTTAATTATTAATTTTGGGATAAATTTCTTTTCTTTTTGAGCTTTATTAATCTTCTATTTAAATTTTATTTGGTCAATATTGTGAATAATTGCGTTATGTAAATTAATATCAGTTTATTGATATTTACTTTCTGGTTTATCCCATTTTGCTAATATTCGCAACAATTATTACTTGAATAAAATACTCTGCTATAATTTTATTAAAATAAAGTAACTAAATGAAACGGGAGATTTCTGTATCGTGATCTACTGAAAGATGCAAGCCACTCAGTGGCGTATTGTAGAAGATAAATCACTCCGGCCAAAACAGTTAAAAATAGCGCGCCATTGCTACACATCTGGATCTTCTGCGACACAACAGTTTTCTCTTAGCAATTAAAGACTCGTTCTGCTTAATAATTTCTACATTTGAAATATAAGTAAATAATATTTCACTTGAAGTTTTCTTAGATGTATAATGTCAAAAAGTGCATTTTCTGAAAATGCGAGTTCAGCAATCAATATAACTTCTGTTTTTTGTAATGAAAATAAAAGATAAATGTTTACTTTCTGTAAGCATCACTAGACAATAGCACCAGTTACTATAGTTAATAGCTTCATAAAGTTTTTAACCCATTGCAATCAAAGATATCTATCTATTATAATATAAAATTTTCTTTTTCATTAAGTGGGTTCCTTTTCCTCCTTTTTTCATGAAAAAAAAGTAAAAACTATTTTAATGACATGTGAATAGTATAGCGAACTAGTTTTGTGCATTTTATTCTTGAAAGATACTAGATAGCAGCAGTATAAAGAGAAGGCGAGCTTTATATGCTTCTTTAAAGGGGGGATGTTTCATATTTTCATGTGTCGCGTCAATTGCAATCACCGAGGTGTCAAATAGATTTTTAACTTGCAGTTTGTTTGTTTTTAAAAATATGTGTATGTTTGCCTTGGGGTGGCTATAAGTTGTACCTTTCAAGTTGGTTTCTTTCTGTGATGTTTTTTTTTTTAGTTTCACTCTGGCAGCTGCCAACACTTAGCGATTATTCTGCCACAGATCACGATACGGAAATCTCCCCCTTTGAAGCCACAATATTAAAAAAATTATGTAGGTACTAGATGCAAAATTATCTGTGATTTAAAAGAAATATTCACAAACAATTAAGTTAATATATTTGGAAATTTTGGTTTAAGTATTCTATTGATATAGGGTTCCCAATAGGTCACTGGCTGGATAGATGACCATTTTGATCAGCCTGTGAAGGGACTCAGGGTGTGCGGTATCGGCCCTCGTTGCACTGTTCTGCCGTTAAGCTACTATAGCGGGAGACCCATTTCCTCTGCGAATTTTTTATTTTTTTTTGATGGCATGTCTTCGTATCATCCTTAGGGATGTAACGAAGTTTCAGCAGGAATGTAACGAATATTTGGTATTCAGTTTGGTATTTGTTGCCGAACATTCAGTTGGCCAAATATTCACCCACGTATTATTTGCTAAATTATTTTTCGCAAAAAATTTATCTGCCCTTGTGATTTTGCATTATTGAACAAAAAATGTTTTCTTAACTTCAGCTCATCAATGTAATAAAAAACTATGCACAGTACCTGTCATTTGGTACTAAAAATGATGCTATTGACTACAGGCAGCTCAATATTGTTAAAATGTACCACAATTGCAATTGAGCCATTTTCTTATTTTTAACTTTAGTTCATGACTTAATTTTTAATTTTAATTACTGTTGATTTTCAGGGGTCTGTCCAGGCCAAATTTACTACCGTTTAGCGGTACCTTCACAAATTCAACTTTAGAAAAAACAATAGTTTCATAAAATACTTTTTCTTAAAATTTTATTTTTGTATCCCTTAAGAAACGATAAATCCATATTTTTGTGTTAATTTTTTAATATAATTTTTAATTTTTCACAAAATAGGTACCCCTCAGAAAAACCTAGACAGACACCTGATTTTATAGTTTTATTTAATAAAGCTATTAAAGCGCAACTATAAACTCCTGATTTCAGAACTGATAATTTAGTGATGTCACCTCTTCTTGATTTCTCCTAGGCTAACATAATGTAATTTATTGATTTAAAATTAAGACTGTACAATAAAAGTATTATATAGTAATCTGCTTTCTTGTTGGACTTTCCCTTCAATAACTGTCTAACTTATTGTGTGTGTAAGGGATGTGTCATGACTAGGACTGGGCTATAAAACGATATAGTGCGACATATCGATTTAACGCCTGTATTGCCAGGCCGATACAGCGACTTTCGTTCCAGGCGATGCATCAGAAATATGATTTAAGCCGTTGAGTAATGAAGACGAATGATATAGCGATACAAGACACGCAAGGATCTCTTACTTTCCGATGCCAACTCGCGCTGGGGAAGACGATGTATGTATCGTTATATTGAAACGGCCTTGATTGATGAGCGGTAGAATCAGATTCAGTTTTGAGAACATATATCATGATCTCGCATGTTCGTTTCCGCACCTCTTAGCTTTTTTTTCTCCTTTGTCGCGACTTCATATCGTTTCTGGTAGATTATTTTCAGTGGGACTGAATTTGTGATCACCGTCGTTACCTTGTTCGGAACGTAATCTATTATTGAAAGGAATAAATATATAAAGAAGTGTTTCTTAATTAGGTAAATTTTTTTTGAAACAAAACTTTCTTTTTTATTTTTAAATGTAAAAATTAATTTTGATATTATATGTTTAAGTATTATCTTACATTATTGAATTTATTACAAGCGGAAATATAATTTAAGGTGCCCATATAGAATTATATTAAAAATTAAATTTGTTATGCTATTTTTTACTTTATTTTCATTTATTAAAAACTTTTTGGATAAAATAATAATTTAATGGGTTTTTTATTACTGATTTTAAATTTATAAATCTTTAGTTGTTTTCATTTTTATAAATAAAATTATAGCAAAACTTATTTTTCCTCTTTTGGATTTGGATATAAGTCAATCAACTTTGTTTATTCAAAAAAATTAGTAATGTATGCGATTGCAACTTCTTTTTTTAAAATCATTTAGCACTTCGTTTCATTAAAGAGTATAATCGTGTTTTTTAATTTTCTTTCAATATTGTCAGTTGAATATATTATCGAATATCATAATTCTTTTGTTTTTATTTTTAAGAAATTAAACCTTACTTTCTTTTTCGTTCATAATTCGGTAATTATTCAATTTAACTTTATTATTAATGTGAAATAATAATGATAAAAAATAGTGTTGTTTTAAAAGTGTTTTTTTTTTGTTTAATTTATTTAGCACTTTGTTTTAAGCATACAAATAATTTTTAACGAGCTTATTTTTTAAATTTTCTTTCTATATTGTTAGGTAAATGTATTGATAAATTTCAATTTAACTTATTTTTTTATTATTTATTTTTAGACTAAGAAATCTTTCGTTATTTGCGCGATCATTTTTAGAAAATATAACATTCATATCTTTCTTAAGCAAAACATCAAATATATACTTCATATACATCAAATTCATAAACTGATTTAAATCAATCTGAGTATGAAGTT
This sequence comes from Parasteatoda tepidariorum, assembly GCF_043381705.1. Lineage (NCBI taxonomy): Eukaryota > Metazoa > Arthropoda > Arachnida > Araneae > Theridiidae > Parasteatoda > Parasteatoda tepidariorum. The sequence goes on from NC_092208.1 coordinate 90,206,304, forward strand.
TTGATAGAAATCCGCCTTACAAGTAAATGAATTTCAAAAATACTATATCGCGATGCAAAACTGGCGATGCATCACAATATAAAATTTCTTATATCGCCCAGTCCTAGTCATGACCTTCAACTGAAGGTCAGTGAGATGGAGAAATTTAGGAATTTGAGGATCTGTGAGAATTTTTTGCATACATTAAAAAAGGCCATTCATCGTGGAGCTTGTTACCCTTTATTGTTTGAACACCAGATGTAGACAATATCGCTTGCTTTTAATGTTTTTATTTTTGTTCTTAATTTTTGTTTTTACTCCTTTAATTTCCGTACAGCTTTTATTTTATTTCGTTGATTGTACTGTTGATGTATTTTATTTGTCTGATTTCCTCGTTTTTATGGACTTCATCCATTTTTAGATTAATTTATTCCATGTTTATTACGTTTTTTATTGCTATTTTTCTGTATTTTGCACTGAAGATGATGCTCCAAGGTAGCATTTAAAGGTGTCTGCAATTTTAGCTACTAAAGCCCTTTGATTTATGACTTTTATTGTTAGCTTTTATCGTAAGAACTAGTCTTATTATTATAACAGTTATTTTTTCAATTTATTCATTATTAATTCACCTATATTAATAATGTTATATTTATTTTTCAGAGAGTAAAATAATGGTAAAAAATGTTTGGAATGTCAGATTCTAATGGCTTCTGCAAAAAATCATTGAAATGCCGAAAATCAATGTCTTTTAAGGAGAAGAATTTTGCAACATCTTCAAATTCTCTAAATTTTGTTTCAAGCTCTAATGTTATAGCGAGTGATGATGAAGCAGTCAGTACATATACAGAAAGTGAGTATTATTTCCTTGTGGAATTTTTTTTAAATATCATAATAAGATGCAGTTTATATATATTTTTTAAAATTATTGTGCTTACTTTAAAGGTATGGAAAAAGTATTACTTTATAGATTTATATTTAATTTAATCAAATGAATAAAGTCATTATTTTCTTAAATAATATTTTTATTGCAATAATATATCTCTCGTATGCTGAATCTATAACCTAAAGTCAGCAGTACTTTATATTTAAATTTTAAGGTAACATTTTGCTAATCATTCTACATTTTAAAATTTTATTCAATCATTATTTTGTAGCATCTTTTTAAGTATGATTTCTAGCTATTATTTAAATTTTGATAGTTCATGTTGGTTTGTAAAGAATACATTTTCAGCATAATTTAATATTTGACAAACATAAAGAAAATAGATTTGTTTAAGCAATTTAATTTGTATCACTGATTCTAACCATGGTTTTTATTGTGATTTAAATCCTAATAGAATGTATTATTCAAATTTAGAATATAAATTTTTTTATCAACTACTCTTATCTTTTTAGATTATAATTTATTGAGAGAGATTTGCTGTCAATTTATTTATACCAATGCTTGTTGTTGTATTTCTTTCAGGCCCTACAATTATGGGAAAGAGGACAAGTAAAGAGTCAAAATCAGAAAGTAAACTTAAGCCAAGGAAAAAATTCAAAAATAAAGAAGTATGTGTTTAGTTCAATTCTTTAATAAAATAAGTATTTGGGCAATTCCACGATTTTGTGTTGAATGTAACACATTGAAACATAGAATTGAAAAATGATATACTTATAATTCTATAAACATTTTTAGATTATTTATGCAGGACATTTAACATAAGATTGGTGCAGGTTAAATCTGTCAGGTCACAAAATCCTCTATGTCCCCATAACAAATCAAGACCTCTGGGGGTACTGAATTGAAGATTGATTGTTCTCTACTTAAGGTCAAACTTACAATCTGTGGATGGATGAATGTGCCGCTTTATAAACGAGTTGTGACGTATGTATGTGGCAGAAGTCAAATTTTTTGGCCATAGATGGAGCCACTGGAAAAAGAGAAGCGGATGCCATTTTGTTTAATGGCATATGACAACAACAACATTTAACATAAGATTCGTCACTGAAGAGCTCTCGTGGTTGATGTGTCAACCAGACTTCAGTAAACGATGAACTTTGGAAGATAACCCAAAAAGTAGAAGATAACCCAAACTTTGAAAAATAAGGCTTTGCATTCATTATTGGAATTTGTGCTACACTCATTAAACTTACCTACTAAACATGGCGCTGTATATCTAGATAAAATCAATATTTATTCTTTAAAATGATTTTTAAATACAAATACTTTAAACTCACTGCTAACTTTGTTTTCAGAAAAGAAAAAAAAAAAAAACTAAAAAGCATCTAATTTTTGTTTTGCTTTAGAAATTGTAAAGTAAAACTAATTTATGGAGAATTCTGTTAATCTTCTACGTTAATTTGAAATTAAACTTTAAAAAAATAATATTAACAATAGAAAATTTTTTAAGTTGTACCTTTAAAGGAATTATATTCATGAAAAATTTTATTCATGAATCTATGTAAAAATTATCTTATTTATCCATTTTTTTAATTCTCTGTCAGAAAAATAATATATTAAGTGCTCTCACAAATACTAGTATCTGCTGTGATGATGAGTGATATAATGTATGTGAACAGTAACAAATGTTGAAATATAGTACTTGTGTTGTCAAAGTATTGACGAAGAAGTAAGATAACATTAATCACTGAGGGTGTTATACACATGAAAACATTTACCTGGGGCTCAGATGTAACAGTTGACTGTTAGCCTGGAACAATAAAATTTGACTCAGACCGCAACAAAACCAGTGTTCCTGGTGACCAGCAATCAGTGTTATACAATGGTCCGCTTTTTTTTCTGTTTTAGTTTGTGTTTTTGTCAGAACATAGTTTATTTCATTATAACTGTGAACACTACATATTCTCTGTATTCTGATTTTTCATTTTAAGTCACTTTATTAACTTACTTTTTTATTTAAATAAATTAATAGAGCCTTGTAAATAGACAAGTAAAAATGTGTGCTTTCTTTTAGTAGCTAGTCCTTTGTATCAGTGGCTATTTTTTTTTTTAAATCTACCCTTGTTTACTTGTCAAAATGCTATCAATGCACTTGAATGAAATTACTCAAGGTTTACCAATAATATAAAATTAATGACAAATAAGAAGTTATGTTTTTATACTAAGCTGTATTTTAAACATTCAGAATATGACATAAACATTCGAAGAAGTGCTGGTAAACGCAAGTAATGTTCGAAATATTTTAGAAGAAAATTTTTCAGTCCAGAACTTTTACGAAACTAATGTAGGTCCAAGGATTGATTCTTCAATTCAAAGATTTAAGTTAAAGTTGTAGATCCTTTTATGTCTTAGCTCAATAAAGTTCTCTAGCATTTGGAGGTACATACTAAACCGAGGAAACAAAAACTTGGAAAATTCCTATGTCTTACCTGGAAAATAACCAGTCTTAGAATTCTCAGTAACAATAACCAGCTACTGAGATTTGAGTAGTTAAATAGTTCTAACATTTATTATAATTATTTCTTGTAAAAACTTCTCATTTTAGTTAAACTGACTCCTCATTCAATTATATATTTTTTTCTCAAAAATCTTATATTTGGCATTTCAAGTTTAAAAAAAAAAAAAAAAGTTTTCTGATGAAATTATTGTATGGTATACATGAATTATGGTCTAGATTTTTCTTGATATGCCTGGAAAATAAAAAATTTTTTCTCCTTAAATTGAGTGAGAAGACTGTAAACTATTTATTAGCTAGTGCGTAATCTTTTTCTTTTAAATTCACTTTACTGAGTTAACATTATTATAATCCTCTTTCTTTTATTTTAGTTGGTTAAAAGAAAATCTAAGAAAAAATTCATAAGTTCCTCAGGTAAATTTTACTTTTAATTTCGCAATTATATTCCTGTTCTTTGCGGTCCTGAGATTCTTCCTCGATTCTGCAATTTCCAGTTTTTTTTATTATAATTTTCTCTTCTTGTTTTTCCTTAAATTTTCATAATACATATATATTTGAGAATGTTGAATAATTCTAAACATTCTGCATTGTACACTTATCTATGTTAACTAAACAAAGTCAATTTTAAGTGCATCAAATGATAAAGATTAATTGTTAACGGCTGGCGATTTGGAATTTTTCAACACAGTTTTTTAAGGGATGATTCACTAATTATTTTGCGTAAAATTATATATTTGCATAAATTATATTTTGTAAGCGGTAAGTTTCTATGGTTCCTCTAGTTTTTCTGAATTTTTTTTCATTTTTTTTAAAGATTTTTTAAAAAATAGCTAAACAAGCTCACTTTTGAAAAATCTGCAAAAAAAAAATAATTGAAATCAAATTTTAAACCTTAGGTTAAAAAAAGTTTTAAAGTGAGGTGCTTGCTGTTTAGAATTTTTGAACATAGCATTCTTAAGAAATCATTCACTAATTAATTTTTCAAATGTTATATTTTGAGCAAAGTAAGCTGCAGTTTTTATTACCCTCTTTTTTCTAAAGTTTGATTTTTTTATAATAATTCTGAATAAGTGATAATGTAATCAAACATTTTCTTTCACAGACCATTCAAAATGTATAAAAAAATAATTGAAATCAGTGGTAAAACATCAGATTAATAAAAATTAAGATAATTGTGGACAATTAGGAATTTTTCAACATGAATTTTTATAGAATTGCCCATTAAACTAATTAATTTTTGTAATGTTATATATTGTATCAATGAAACAGAAGTTCCTATGCTCAATTATGTTAACTGAGACTTTTGTGTTCATATTAATAGTTTTAATTTTTCATGGAAATTTAATTTTAATTGATTAATACTTAGTTACAAGCGTTCTAAGATAATTTTTAAAAAAAATTAAATAACTTTTTCATCTATTATGTACCAGCAATTTTTTATACTCAGATCATAGAAATTTTTATTTTAACCTTCCAATTTTTAAATTCCTTACTAGTACTTGTTTTCCATTTGTAGTCTTTAGAAACATTTTATTTTCTATAGAAAATTAAAATTTCATAGAGCGAAATTTTATTTTGTGAATTCAGACATCACTTTACCAAAAAAACTTTTTGATATTGAGTCTTTATATGCATGTTAAGTGGAATTGAAAAGTAATATGTAATCATACTAAAGTTGTTTTTTGTTTTTTTGTCATTTTAGCATGTTTAAAGGAAAAAATTGGTATTTTTTAATTGTTTATCGAATTTATTAATTAATAAAGGTTTTGACACAATACTTTTAGATGGTTTAGTTACTTTTAATTTGGGTTGAAAATATTATGTGACCTTTTGTTTTTAGAAATAAACTGTTTAAAAGAAAAATTAGAAGTAAAAGCAATTTTTCTATGGCCTTGAACTTGCTACTATTCTAATTAATGGTGCAAAAGATAATGATTCACTAGATTATGGATATCCAGGCGTATATAATTATGTAGTCCATTTTGGTTTACTATTTTTGGTATACCACAATTTTTTTACTCCAACTGTTTAATGTCATATTTTTCAAAAAGGTGTTTTTGGTCATTAAGAAAAATAAAAAGTGGTGCCAAAATACTTCAAGATTTTCGTACAAAACAAAAGCAGTTTCCTAACTTCATTTTTTTTTCATAATGTTAATTGTCATACTTTTCAATATTAAAAGAATCAAGAACTGTTTTTTTTTTTTTTTTTTTTTTTTTTTTTTTTTTTTTTTTTTTTTTTTTTTNTTTTTTTTTTTTTTTTTTTTAATTGAGTTTAGAACAGATTGAGATTTCATGGTATATATACATTAAAAAAAGAAGAAAGAAAATTGGAATATTTTAGCTTAACACCACTTTTTATTTTATTAATAGCCAAAAAAAAAAACTATGGTTTTTTTTCCTTGCTGAAAAGTATAGCATTTAACATTACATGAAAAATATTGAAGTCAAAGAAAATATTGAGATTACTATTAAAAAAAACTTGAATTATGTTAGGTAAAAACCACTTTTTATTCTTTTAAAGGCGAAAATACCAAAAATGCTCTCTCTTTTTTTCTTTTTTTTTTAAAGAAAAATAAAGATTGAAAAATATAACTTTTAACAAATTGAGAAGAAAATATGGCTTCTAGTTTGTTTTTGTGCTATAAAAATTTTGAAGTATTTTGACTAAAATTTTGAAAAATATGACATTTAACATTACGAGGAAATAATTGAGGTTGAGGCACTTTTTGGGGGGAAGGCTATAAAAGAAGGCCACTTATTATTATTTTTTAAATGACCGAAAACAAAAAAACACCCTCTTGATTTTTTGTTATTTTTTATGTTAAGATTATGAAAAAAGAAATTTGGGTGGTGAAAGTTGTTACTTTCCGGTAAAAATTATTGAAATTTGCCGAAAAAAATAGATAAATAAATCGAATTTTTAAAATATTATATTTATATTTTTATAACCTTATATATATAAATATATATTCTTAGTATATTATAAATAGTATTATTATATTCTAAATATTATAGAGGATTTAGATTTAAGACTACAGAAAGAAAATTACTACATGCTTTTATAGAAAACAATTTTGCCGTATGGGCTAAACGATACCTTCCAACATACACAGATTAACATACTCATCAACTTATTCACTTTTTCATATTAAAGATAAGCGTACAAATCGAGGTAAACGGGGTTCAAGAAGTAATAGAAACTCTCTTAATAGTGACAAATTAAATATAAATTTTCTTTCCTAATAAAGAAAAGGACTTTAATAAACAATATAGCATTAAACTAATTAAAGATTTTGTCTTCTCCCTTAAGAATTATGAAGTATATAAGTTCTACGATCTTATTATTAACTTTTCTTTCATTAATTTACATTTCAAAATTCTTTGTTTCGATCTTATAAGAGCCAAAATGAGCAAAATTTCGCCTAATAAAAAGAAAAGTTTAGATAATTTATATTTCGTTATTAACTTTCAAAATCCTATTTTCGATAAGATCAAATTTCACAACATTTTTGAAAATTTTAAAGTTTTATTTCCATTAAAAGATTTTAACATAATTAAAAGTTTTAAATATAACAAATCTCTTGGTAGAACCCAGGGTTGGCAGGTTTTTGACATGTGACAGTTTTTGACAGTTTAAACCATGGTTTAAACCGTCACGTCAAAAACCTCACTGTCAAAAATGTCGAAAATGTCAAAAACCTATATTCATATGTGAAATTTAATTAATACATAAAATTTATATATTTTTTA
>NC_092208.1:90214466-90217031 GCF_043381705.1 Parasteatoda tepidariorum
TAAAATACTTTCTTAATGATCTCAATAGTTTTTGTTTAAAGATATCAAATAGATTCTCTTTACCTTTAGGTATGCTAACAGAATGGAAATGGGAAGTTTATTATTACTTTAAAAACTTTATTTTCAATAATAAGGATAATTTAAATAAGAATAACAATTCAACAAATTTTTCTAATATTGTTCAATCAATTAAGCAACTTCAAAAAAATTTTGTAATTACTCCCATAGACAAAGCTAACAATAATTATGCTATATTCTGTAAAAAATTCTATGCTGAACTTTTAGATACGGAATTAAAAAATAGTAAAAATTTTGAACTTAGTAATTTCAATAATAATATTGTCATTAAAAAAATTTTAGCTTTTTACAAGAGATTAAAAATCAAAATTAGCGATATACAATTTCCTTACTTAATTATGAGTCCTAAATTTCATAAAATTCCAGTAAAATTTAGAACTATCACATGTGGGTCTAATACTTATTTGACTAAACCTGGCACCATTTTCTCTAACTACTTAAATAAGATTATTAACAATATTACTAAAGAAGGTTTCTCTTGGATTATCACTAATAATAAACTGATTTTAGATTTCATTAAACATAATAAAATTAATTCTATTGCAACTTTTGATTTCCAGGATATTTTCAATAGCATTCCCCTTTCTAAACTAAAAAATGTCCTTTTGAATTATTACTATGATTTTAAAAATATCCTTTGTTGCGATTTTGATTATTGGGAAATTCTGATTAATTTCTGTCTTTTTAGTAATTATCTTTACAATGGAAGGGATATTTTTCTTCAAATTAATGAATACCACAAGGATCTAATTATTCATCTCTCTTAGCTAACTTATTTTTGCATTATTATGAAAAAAATTATACTCTTAGTATTAAATTTGTTTTTAGATATATTGATGACTTAATTATCTTTAATTTCCAAGATTTTACTGTTTTATTGAGTGATATATACCCTGAGGAATTAATCTTACTTCGTAATCATGATGATAATATTAATTTCAAATTTTTGGATTTGGGTATTATAAAAGTTGAAAATATCTGCTTTGTTGACTTATACAATAAATGAAATGATTTTAATTTTAATATTGATAAACTAATTACTTGGAATTCTAATGTTTCTAGGAGCATCTATTTAAATACCACTTTTAATGAAATGAACAGAATGAAAGGAATATGTAGTAATATTTATTTATGCAAAAAACAAATCGATAAACTCTTTCAAAATTTGATAAAAAACAATGGATACCCAACTAATGTAATAAAATTTTATATAAAATCATTGAATTAATTGTATATTTTTGTGGATATATTTACTAAAAATTTTTTTGTTAGTTTTTATAATTTTCCCATGTGCAAATCCATTTCGGGTAAATCCATTGCCAAAATTATTTACTAAATAATTTCTTTGTTAATTTGTATAATTTTTCCATGTGCAAATCCATTTCGGGCAAATCCGTGGTTAAAATTATTTACTGAAAATTCCTTTATTAAATAATTTCCTTTGCTAATCTATACAATTTTTCCATGTGCAAATCCATTTCGGGCAAATCCATGGGTAAAATTGTTTGCTAAAATTTTCTTTACTAATTTATACAATTTTTCCATGTGCAAATCCATTTCGGGCAAATCCGTGTTAAAATTATCTATTAAAATTTTTTTCTTTGATAATTTATATAATTTTCCATGCGCTAATCCATTTCGTTCAAATCCGTGGCTAAAATTATTTGCGAAACAGGCAATTTATGTTTCTCTTTTCTATTTTATTTTTATTTTATAACCGTCATTGAACAGCCGACCCAATTTCATGGGCTTATGACTACTTACGTTCAACTCCGTAGCCTTGTAATTTTGAACCAATCCAGAAGACAAGGAAACTCCTGGATCAGTACCCCCAGAGGTATTGATTTGTTGTGGGAACATGGAGGACTTTGAGACTCGACAGATTTAACGTGCATCAGTCACCATTTACTACACGGGGAGTCTTCGGTCGGCGAGGATCGAACCCACGACCTCTTGGATATGGGCCCAGCGCCCTATCGACCAGCGCCCGATTTCCGGCCCATACTTGGTAACTAACAAATCAATGCACAGAATAACAAATCACTTCAGCAGTGCAGTAAGAACGACACTTTCAAACCCTCTTGTTGCACTCTATTTGCGCTTTGGTTTTCATATTTTGTACTCTGGCAATCTTTCTGCGAAAACATTATTAAATCATTCTTGAAAAATTTCCGTCCATGTAGGTTGATCTGATTTCGCTACTCGCTTTATAGTCCAACTTAACTGTTTTTTCTTTTTATTTTATTTTATGTTCTGTTTTTACATGTTATTTTTACTTATTTTTACTTTTTGTGTTCTATTTTATCTGTTGTATTTTTCATAAAAAAATTTTTTGAGTGCTCCTCACACTATTGTATTAATATATTTTGCTTTTGTTATATTGATACAATATCAGAAAGCGCTCTTTTTTGCGGATATAATCGTGTGGGCTGAAGAAAAGATTATATCTTTTTTTTTGATTTTTTAATTTAACATTTTATATTTTTA
>NC_092208.1:90217100-90306191 GCF_043381705.1 Parasteatoda tepidariorum
GCCTATTTTAAACCTACTGTTATATATATATATTATTTGTAATATATGTATTTTAATAGCCTAATCATACAATGTTGACTTTTTACTTTCTAATTACATCAAGTTAAGAAAATTAGCTCATAAATTTTTAAAAAAAATGTTTTCGTCATAGGAGCTATGATCTGTTGTTATGCCATGGCCTTCTAATCGTAGTTATGGTTGAAATTTTGTGAAAAAAATATTTTAGGTGTTTTTCATCAAGAATTTTTTTCAAAAACATTTTCTTGAAAAAAGTTGTCATCACATTGAAAATTGCGTGTTAGGCAGTTGCTAAGAAGTTGTATTTTTAAACTTTTATTTTTTAAAAATTAGATTTTATCATTTGAACTTACATGTATTAAAATTTTGTACAAATTTGTTTACCCTACAACAAAAATTTGTTTTGACCATTATTAAATTATTTAATTAAAATAATAAATTAATTAGTTAAAGTGATGAATAATTTTCAAATGGAATTAGCTTTGAGTATATATACAAGTTGTACAATTGTGTTAAAACCCATTCAACTTGTTTTATTAGCCCTGGAGAAGTATTTAAATACGCCAAATGGAAGTTAACTATCATGAGCTCAAACTTTTGACCACTCTATTGCTTAAACTATTGTACACTATATTTTGTGAGATTGCAGTCTATCCCCATATTTTGAGGGTCAGAAATCCTAATTTGCAAGAAAAGTTATGTTTATTTAGAGAATTTCTATTTGATTTTGTACCTTAAAAATATGATCAAAACTAGTTAGCATATTTAAAGTTAGGGTTATGCTCTTGATCCATTAAGATTCTAGTATGTGATGATTCGATCATTAGATTAATTTTTTAAGTTTTTAGCTTTCTTATTGCTCATTCTATATTTGAGCAATATATAATGACAATAAGATAATAAGGCGTATTCTTCTAAAAAAAATTTTTTTTCTTTTTCATCAATCTTACAAAAACGAGGGGGACAATTGCTAACTTTTGCTGACAAGAGGGGAAGGTCAACATAATATTTTAATTTCCCCACTTAAGCCTACTAATTATATTTTAATAAAGCTTGGTCATTTTTTTCTTCAACTTATACTAATCAATTCTTTTAGAAACCTTTACCTTTCGGTGGATACCTAAATAGTGAGATGATAGCTCAGAGCATTTAGGCAAATTTCTTGTATATCAGGTAAGGCAACCATTCACAGTAGTGTAGCATATCTTCCAATTTGGCCTTATTGAATGACATGATTGTTATTAAAAATATTTTTTTCGTTTTTTTTTTTTTTTTTTAGGCAGAAAAATTTTTTTTTTCTTTGCTAAAAAAAAACCATTTGATTTTTTTTTTTAAATCCAGAAATAAAATACACCAAAAAAATTCAAAGTTAGTCTTTTTTTAAGCTATAATTTATCCTAATTACCTCCTCCCAATAAAACTTATGATTTCAAATGTGCATTTTGGTAAATTTCTAGACTAAAATAAAATCTAAGAAGTATTAAAATTACTTGAAGGATAATGTTGTGCCACTCTTTTAGTTTCCTAAATCATCACAAATAAAAGAGTACATGTGTATTCTCTATCCTAAAAGTTAATTATTTTGTGTTACAGTGGTATAATTATGAGGCATGTTATTCCATAAATTTTAATGTTTTGACTATCGATAATTTCACCTTTTTGCATATGAATAGAATTTGTTTAATATTTTTAAAGTAAAAAATTAATTTTAGACTTAAAATAAAACACCAAAAAAATCCCATTTTCATGAGGTTTTTTTTTTTTTTTTAAAATTAATTTTTTACCAATATTTATGTTCTAAAGACTATATTTTAAGCAGAACAAGCTCTCAGCGAAAACAGTACTGCATTATTTGTAGTCTGATTTTTATTTATTATTTGCTTGATCATTATGTGTAAAAAAATTTTTTTTGAATTGCAACTGCAAAAAAATAATAAATAAATAAATAAAAGTTAATTTTTGAAAGAAAGAAATATTTCACTGGTTAATTAAAACATAAACAAATGCTGATCAAAATGTTCACTTTATTAAATCCTTTTTTTTTTAAATTTAATTTGTTTGTTTTTTCTCTATATTTTAATTTTTCTATTTTATTCTTAATTTTTTTTTATTATTTTCATTAAAATACTTATCTGATTTCTTTTTAAAGATATTTAGCTCATATTTAAAAAATACATGATAAACTGAAAATGTTTTCTCTACTTTTCATAAAATTTAACTTTTTTTTCTTTATTTTAACTATGTTTGTTGCATATGAGAAGTAATTGTAAAATGAAGTGTTAAAATAATTTTTTAATGTCCCCACTTTTGATGCAAAAATAGGAAACTTCATTTACATTTTTTACAAAACTTTGTTTTTAACTTAGTTCATTGGAGATCTCAGAAATTATTGATCTAATTTCCATTTTGCATTTTAAACATATATTAGAAAACCTGTTTTTTTTTTCTTTTCTTCGCTATTTTTTAACTTTTTTAGTTATTAAACATAGAAATAGGTATGTCTTTAAAATTTATAATATATTTTAATTACATTGTTATATATATATTAAAAAAAAGAAGAAATATTTGAACTATATTTGTGATTATTTTCAAAGGGCTTAAAGTTTCCTCTTTTCCATACCTGATAGAACTTATTTATTCTTTAGTATTTATAATTTTCCCATTGAATCTCTTTTATATAGTTTCCTTAATAAAAAAAAATAAGGATTTTAAAATATGCTTTATATTTAAAAAAGAATTAGGTATTATGAGACTATAAGCAAATGTTTTGCTCATACTCATTACTCTACATTAAAAAAGGAAAGGAATTTGAAATTAGATATGAGATATATTAGATAACTCTATTATAAATGTTTTGCTTGTACTCTCCCACATCCATTATGTCCTCTGGAAGTCCTTGTACTAAGCCTCCTATGACTAACTTAATCGACAAAACACCACACTAGAAATGTCAAAAGATTTTAAATCTTTATATTATTCCAGAATGTTGTTTTGAGAGTATTTTATAATTAGTATAAGCTGAGGCTTAAGTAAGCCACATAGATTCAACTTATACAAGGTTATGTTTTTTGTTTTGTTTTTTAAGAAAAGTGATATGTTGGCACAAAGTGTTAATAATCTTCGAAGCTATCTTCATAATCCGTCCATCTAATCTCACTTAGCACAGGCACATTTTTTGCTCAGACTCTCACACATGATCACTGGAAGAAGCCTATTTTAAACCTACTGTTAGCCATGTTGTTAAAACATTTTTAGTGGAATCTGAATTTTGTTCCTCAGGGCAGAGAGAAGTTGCTCAGAGCTAGGCCTGGATTATGGCAGTATTGTCATGTTGGGCTTCAAAAGAAACTTGTTACAGAAAAGAATACTCATGACCAGCAAATGGCCATGATGTAACAGTCATTTAGCAGAGTGCTTTCACTTTTGGTTGACCAGTTTCTTTTATCTTACCTGAACATCAAAGTAGTATACAGAATTTACTGTTGGTTCTTTTTATTTTATTTTATAACCACCATCGAACAGCCGGCCCAATTTTTGGATCTGCGACTACTAGTGTTCAACTCCATCATCTTGTCATTCTGAGCCCAATCCAGAAAACAAGGGAACTCCTGGATCAAGTATTGGGAGAAATTAACCTTTGTGGGGGGCTTTTAGATGGAACTAACACATATTAGCGTTACATGGAGAGGAAGACCACGAGAACCTCCCACGGTTATCCTGACAGCAAGGGGACTCTAACCCGTGATCCTTCTACCACTTGGGATATTTCACGCCAGCACTGTGGTCGGTGCAAGCCTGATGTGGAATTCGTATCGACCCGCCATGGGCGGGATTCGAGCCCAGTTCACCTCATTGGAAGGAGAACGCTCTATCCCCAGAGCCATCACGGTTCACTTAGGGTGAAATACTATGTTGAAGTCGAAACAGACATATCTATATTTTTTCTGATTCTGACCGTGCCCGTTGCACTTTGACGCATTGTCTTTGGATCATATATAAATGTCCATATTTTATCACCGTCTTTAGTGCTGAAGTTGGTATCACCCACCAGTCTTTATAGCCCGATTTCAACATGGTCTCACCGGCTGGAGCAAGATCTTGATTGAGAGTTCCCTCTTCGGATGTTGTGCTTTGCCAAAGTCTCAATAGAGCAAAGAGGTATGTGGCTGACAAAAGGCTTACCCATGATGCAGCATTAACAGTTTGTTCTTTTAAACACTGTTAGAACATAAAAAAAATAGGCTATTTTTACTCTTTACATTTAATGATTTGCACCTTCTACGATTTTAGGAATGCTAAGTGTGCCATTTGTACTCTATTGCTTGGTTTTTCTTTAGGTAAACACAGTTTGTTGTGTTTAGGATTGGCAAACATGATGAGGTTGTTGCAAGCTTTTCTTTGGATAAGCATGGATCTCACGTCCTTCAGCTGTCTTAATGATCCTTCTTACCCACCAAACTTAATCGATGACACCAATCATTCAGTTTTGCGAAAATGCATGGTGTCATTTCTATTGGGGTAATTGTTGTCATTTTGCCATTGAATACTGCATTTTGTTATAAAAATATAGAATTATACTAAATTAAAAAAATAAAAAATGCAATAATGTATTGTACTGGCAGCAAAACTCGACATTACCCAACTTTTTTAGATTAGCTGAATTTCAATTAATTTTGCATGTTAACACTTCTTGTGCACTTTTTCATAGACCCGTTGGAATTTAAACACAGCAGCATTTATCAATAACGAAACTATTGCCTCAGTCGTTTTCTTTTATGCAAGGTTCTCTTTTCACCACACCTTTTAATTTGTACAAAATTTATACAAATTAATTCCCCTCAGCGACCACAAAAACTATGTATTTCATACTAATAAACATACTTTAATACTTTTTGCTTAATTTTACTGTCGCTTTATTCTACATAACGGTATAGTGATAATAATTATTTTAGTATTAAATACAACTTTTCAAACTTCCTTTGCTAATAAAGTATTTATATTAATAATATATATATATCAGTAATATATATATTTTTTAATTAGAAAAATTCATAAAAGATTTGTAAAAGTAAGAAAGAAATTGCATTTCAAGTGTAAAAGAAGCATTTTTAGACGCTGACATGAATATCACTTGTTTTAGCTTATATTCAGCAGCATCATATTTTAATGGAGTATGGATACAGATTTATTAAGAGAAAAAAAAAACTATACACTGGTTTTTTATTTGTGCTAACCGTACTAAATCAACTTAAAATGGTTTATAAAAGAACCGTCGAAGTCATTATCCTCCATCCTCATATAAATTGTTTTACATATTTGAAAGCAAAAAAAAACTATATTTAGTGAGAATCATTGAGAATTGTGGCTTTTTGTAAGGGACATATTAGTAAACATTATTTTTTTATATGCCTAGATTGTATATGCTTTTAAATTTTTTATAATAATAATAAGATGAATCTTAACATATAGTAATTACATATAAATTTCTTCTGTTAATTGCTTTAAATAAAAAAATATGTAGAACTATGTCAAAATATGTAGAGATGTTTTGCTATTTGTTTATGTGTGCAGTAAATTTATTTAGAATTATAACCTAAAAAATATTTGATGGAAAGCATTTGATTTTTTATATTATTTTGTATTAAGGCCATTTTTTGTAAGCTAACAGGAACCAACCAGGAAAAAAAATAATAATTGTTTTTAACAGGTACTATAATTCTAATATATACATATTTAGATTATTTTATCAGTCAGAAACGAACCAAGGTTATATTGTTAGAATTATTGCTTTTAACTTTAAATAACTTAAATCAATATTACCAGGTAGCTATTATGTTCTAGTAACTTGTGATACTCAAATAATCTATTTTTATTTAATTTCGCAAGTTACTTAAAATTAATTTGATTTCAGTTCCTTCTATGTATTTTTTTTAAAAAAAATTTCTATATAACGTGACATTTTGCATGAAATTTACATTATTTAATTTTTTTTCTTATTTATTTAGATCCTACAGAAAAAAGGTCATCTTTTCAAAATATAGGCTTACTTGATTGTTTTAAAAAGAATCAGGAAACCTTTGAATCTAGGAAAAAACTGCACTCTAAAACTAAAAACAGAAATTTACTGAAGAAAAAAACTGAATCTGTGGACTTATTATCTTCTTCATGTGATAAAAATATTTATAGTTTGCCTTATTCGATGGAAGACACGCCGGGACGAAATGTTCAAAAATCTGAATTCACAGCTGAAAATGAAGAAATGTATTCTTCTGAAATGCAGACTGGATCTGAATTATTTGAAATTAGCAATATTTCTACAAAACTAGTTGCAGGACGTAAAAAATTCAATATATTATCATTATGGAAAAAAAGTCACATTAAAGTTTTGAAAAATCTAAAGAACTCTCATTTTTCTGATAAAAGCAACCCTAAATTTGCTTATGATATTATAAAACCAAATCCTCAATTTGCTCTGAAGATAAAAAAGCGTTCAAATGAAAAATCTAAGTCATTAAAACATATTGAAATGTATGTAAGTGACCAATCTCCCTATACTCCAGCCACTCGCCATATTACTAAAAAAAGAAAGTGCTTAGGCTCACATGAGGGTTCTGACCAGTCATCTTCTAATATTCTAAATTCATCTGAAACTTTTAAGTCAGAACTACATATTCAATCTGATAAAAATAAGAAGAGTTCTGTTAGTTTTAGCGGGTGTCATTCTTCTCCTAATTTCAATATGTTAGATTCAAATTCATATGATGTTTGTGGGAATAAAAAATCCAAATGGCAGCCTATGAATGAAATACCAGATCATAGACATAAAAGTCAAATTAATGACGATAAGAAATCCCGTGAATGTGAGACGATTTCACAAGTTGATGTGGATGAACACAGTCTTCAGACATTAGCTGATGATCAGGCATCCAATTCTATTCTCATATCAGCTGAATTTCAAGAGGAGATCATTGATAATAATCAGGTAGCCTTATATACTGATGATAATATTCCATCATTGGCTTCTCCTATTAAAATTAATTTGTATCAAAAGATGTGTGATAATTTGGACGCTTCTCTCTATCCTAGTCACATTGATAAATTATCGGTAATAAAAACTGATTGCCGCAAAAACAGTTTGAGTATGACTCAGAATACCACAAGCAAATGTAAATTTAAAAAATCGAAGATCTCCAACAAAGAAATTAAAATTATCAATTCTGAAAAATTAAATGCATCTGATGAGGTTAAATCTTATGACTCAATATATGCATTAGAAAAGAAACATTTAGAAAATGAAAAAGGAAGCACCTGTTTTATAAAATCGCCACAATGTGTGCCAGAAACTAACGTGAAGGAAAAAATAGATTCCACAGTAAAATTTAATTCAATGTGTGCTGAAAAGGAAGTGCGGGATGATGATTCTCCTGAATTATTTATAAATACTGACATTTCCGATTCTGAAGACATTAATTACCCATCACATGATGATAAAAACATGAAAATGGCAGCTAGCTTTCCAGAAAAAAACATTTATGGCAAGGATAGTCTAACTACTCACACTAAACTTGCTGACAATGATATGATTTCATTTAAACATGGTGAAGCTGGTGTGAATTCTCACGCTCTTGATAAAGCTCTCCCTAGTGATATTACTGAACATATTGGAAGTATTGATTTCTCATCCTTCCAGTGCAAATCTCAAAAAATAACTAAGGATTGTTCGGAGAAAATTGTTGAAATTAGTCAAACATCTCCGATACAAGGCCTTTTTGAACACCATAAAACTTTTCATTCTGTAGACCAAGCTAATGAGATAAGAACTGTAAAATCTACTTCTAAATGTGCTCAAATTGATTGTGAGATTTCTAATGATTCTGCTTCCGATATCGCTGTTAAAAAATTTGACGGCTCTTTTAATTTTCAAAGTTTTTCTAAAGGCAAGACAGATCCTCTTGTTAATTCATCCTGTGATAAACGTAACTCTTTAAAAGTAGCTGATAAAAGTGAGTCAGCCAAGTCTAGTCATAGCAGTGGTAATCAAGATTATTTAAGTGAACAAGATATAACTGATTCCAAAGATCAAGCTAGTCTATCGAATGCTGGTGAATCCAATGCTAAATGGATTCAGATTGACTCTTCAGATGATTGTATATCTGTAGTCACTGCAAAAAACTTTGATTACTGTTCTGATACCCAAAATGTCTCTAATAGTGACATCAAAAATAAAAATATGCCTTTTGTTTGTTTATCATCTACAGGAAGTATCAAAAATAGTTCAATAGATCTCCTGAATGGTAACAGTCATAAAAATAGAGACAATATTAAAAATGAAGAAATTGTGGATTGTGAAGATGAAGTAGATATGACTGAAACAGAAGAATCCGTTGCTAAGTGGTTTCCAATTGAGTATGAATCTTCAAATGATTCTCCTTCTAAAACTGACATAGAAGAATTTAAGAGCTCTTTTGATGCTGTAAATTCAAATTTTTCATTTAAGATTTCCTTGAATTCATCAAGTAAACAAGATGATGCAAAATTAAAAGACTCTGTTTTACAAGAATGTTCATATAATGCAATTGATTCAAACATTGGACATGATATTACTGAACCAGTCATAAAAGACAAAAAATTGCTTTCCCCTGATTCATCTCTTGAGTCAAATGGCTTAGATTTAACAAAAAGTAGTAAGGTCGCTGATATTAAATCTGCTCAACAACAAAATACACACTCAGTTAATGCTCAGAAAGATAATCATTTAGTTATTTCAGCAAATACAGCTGATGGTCTAACTTTAAAAGAAGACTTCAGTACAAGAAATTTAGTTCGAAGTACCAGTAGTCAAATCTGTTCATTCAGTGATTCATCAGAAAATAAAAAGGGTTTGGAAATCAAAGTCTTAGAATCAGATAGGATGTCTGATTCTAAAATAGGACATGACATTAGTGATGCAGTTTTAGTAGATGAACATTCATTTTCCTTTGATTACTTTCCTCCTGCACCAACCTGCTCATATTCAACTTGGGAGCCTAAATCTTCTGAAAAGGTAATTGCCTCTCCTCATATTGATAGAAATAATTCTTCAACCTCAGATGAGACTTCGACTTTAAATAAAAAGAAACAAAGTCCAAGAAATAGTGATAACTTTGTGCCGTCCATAGAAATGTTTTGTGATGACAACACAGTCGAAATAATTGAAAAAGTGCCATTAGTTGATGTACAAAAGGAAGATATAGACAAAAGAGCTCTAACTGTTACATCTAGCAATGATCCATTAATCGAATTACAAGATGTATTGTTTGATTCAGCTATTGGACATGATACATCAAACATATCAAGTAATAAGCTAATCAGCTCTGTTGTAAATGATGATAATACTGATTTGCCAACTAAAACTTTAAGTGAGACTACACTAAAAAAACGCAACAGCATTCACACTGCTGTTGTGGATGAAGAGTGTTTATCTATTAGTTCACAAGAATTATTTCCAGATTTATATGATGCTTCTGAAGATAAAAACTCAACTGAGCGTATTGTTCTAGAAGATAACATAGTTTCAAGTTCTGCTGTTTCCTTCCACAAAAATAAGGATTTGGTAGATGCCCAATCAAACTCAAAAGTGATTGACAAAAATACTTCAAGCTCATCAGACGAGATGATTAATGAACAGCCATTGGCTTTTTCATCAGTAGATGTCACTTTCTGCAAAACTCCAAGAGATGCACTGTCACTTGCTGCAAAAGGTAACGTTTAATTTCTATTTTTGTATAGAATTGAAAGCCTTGTTAAATATATGTAGTTATTTTCTTCCAAAGCAGGTTTTAGTAAAATAAATTCTTGTAAATTAATTGTCTTTACTAGTGTTTCAATAGCATATGATTTAACAATCTTAAAGAGTCGAACCAGTCTGTTAAACTTCAAAAAATTGTTTTAGATAAGCAATTAAAATAACAGATGTTCAAAGATTTTTTGTTGTTGTTGTTAGATTAACTTAGTATTTTCACCAATCAGTACAAATGAAACTTTCAAACACGCCTTAACTAGCAGTCCGAATGTGCTGGTCTAGCTTTTTTAGATATTTTTTTCCAGCATTAAAAAAAATCTATAAGTTATTTTTTAAGTTTTTACTGTGTATATATCAGGATAGTGTACATTATTTCTTCCAAAAAAAAAAAAAATNACATTATTTCCTCCAAAAAAAAAAGAAATATTGATTTATAAGAGTTCTGCAATGAAAGAGGTTAAAATTACTCAATGCTCATTTTTAAAACAATTTTGAAAAATGATTTCCAAAAAAATTTCTAATCATAGTTTAGGTGTTTAAAAACAATGTCATCTACAATAGAATAAAATTTTCTGAAACTATATCATTTAAATTATATTTCTGAATTTAATTTTAAAAATTAACAAAAAAATTTTTTTAATATTAAATTTTTAATCTTTTTGTCAGTAAATTTTGAAGGCTAATAGAATTATATTGAATTTATTTATATATAATTGATACTAAGCTATGCTTAAAACTTAAAAATAATGTTGATATTCCTGTTATATGAAATTTAAATAGTGTTTAATTTTTTGTACCTAATACAATAATTTTTTTATATGTTTTTATTTGTAAAAAGATTCCAGCAAAGCTTGAAATTATATGATCAGAAGAGGCATTTGCGAATATTTGTTTCTTATAGTAAAAAAGTTGTTTCTTGTAGTAAAAGTTAGGTATTTCTGATGTCAGTTAAAAAAAAATAATATATTTAAACTGTGATGCTTTAGTTTTATGTAATGCATACAAGTGTTGTGAGAAATTATTTAGTTTTTTAAATTTTAATTTACATAATTCTTTTTTTTCTTTAGGTAAAATAGATGAATCAACTCTATCATATAGAAATGAAACAGAAATAATCAAAGCATCAAATGATATATTTGATGCCTCAGATCCAGCTTGTAATGATAAATTCTTTCCTGAATTGAACTTTTCTGACTTTGTTGAAAAGAAAGTCTCTGACATTTCTGAATTCAATTTTCTCGCAAATTCTTTGAGTAACGTTGAAGTTGAGAACTCAAAACAAGTATCAGATAATGTTCAAGTGTCTAGTCAAATGGAAAAATTACCTGATAAAAATGAAATGCCTCAAAAACCACTGACAGATGAAGTAATGGTTAATGGTAATGACAGTTTTGAGGCAGACCTTGAATTATTTTTTCGTGAGGAGTTGTCAGAAAAGGATCACATTAAACAAGCAAAATATTCCTCAGTACCATCAAACAAAAGTACTGAGGATGTCAATCCAATTATGGTAGAAACTGAAAGAACTGAAAATGATGTGTCAAAATTAAAAAACATATTTACTGACGAAGAAAATCCTGTCTTGGTGAATCAATCTAATGAACTCAGCTCACAAAAAATGGAATCTAGTCAAACAGAAGATAATATAATGAATGCCTTCAATGTATCTTCAAAAGCAAAAGATAATATAATGAAGGCCTCCAACGTGTCACCGAAAACAAAAGATAATATGATGAACTCTTCTGATGTGTCAACAGAAGTACACAATTACAAAAGAACTGTTGATTTAGATTTTTCAGACATTGAGCTTGGACCTTTCAATCTAATAAACAATGTGGAAACAAAACTAGTTCCCCAATGCCTTTCTCCACAAACATTTAGAAATTTATATGGTCTTATGTGTGACAAAATGACATCTGGTGAATTGTATGACTCTGAATCATCTGACAAAACAGAGTCTCCTGATGAATTGAATGACTCGGAATTCCCTCTTTCACAAAGCATGCCTAATGAAAAGAGTGTAGATGACAAATGGGAAACTAGCTTCTTAGGGTGTGAGGAAATGACTACGTCACACTCATTTCCGAAAATTCAATATCTTAAAAATCTAGACCTAATACCTTCTTTTTGCGAAACAGCTAATATTGCACAACATGAAGCTTCCATGGATGAGCCAGCATCTCTTGAGTGTTTATCATCTGGTAACAATGAGCCTATAAGCAGGCTTACAAAAAGCTTCATAACATATAGTTCTGTGCTTCCACGACTTTTCTTTGGTATAGATGCAAACAGATTTAGTGACCTGTTCACTGACTCACCTGAAGCAGAAACAGAGAAGCATACTCTTTTCATTGATAATACGTTAGCTGGCAATAATAGTATTGTCTCTGAAACAAGCAATTTAACAACTGCTGTAAAAAATAATCCTCAATCAAGGCGTAAAGCTAATGCAGATAATAAAAGTGGTGTTTTGTCCAGAAATTCTTCTACTCAAATCAAGAAAAGAGGACGTAAACCTTTGGTGTTCAATAGTAGCAAACGAGAGAGAACGATCTCCAACTGTGCAACTTGTTTCGTGTCTGAAACAGACCCTTTAACATCTGTCGTAAAAAATAATAGACAAAATAATTCTCGATCAAGGCGTGAAGCTGATGCAGATTATAAAAGTGGTGTTGGTGCTGTGAATACTAGAACTAATATTGGAGACAAAATATTTAATAAAAGAGATTCATATAAGTCTTTGCCCAAAACGAATTTAGATTTAAACAGCACAGTAATCGAAAAGAATGTCAACGATCTAAAAACACCAACTAAACTAAATTTAAACCATACTGGAAATGGAGAAAAGTTTGTAAATAAGGAATCGCTTGATTCAAACTCTCACCCTGTAAGCAAAATAGTTGATGTGAAATCTCTTAACAATGATAATAATATAAACCAGAATTCTAATGTCTGTGAGGTAGAAAAAAATAATGTTGTCAAGCTATTAAGAAAATGTAAAGGTCTGAGCATTACCCTTGAAGACTGTTTATCTCCAATACAAAAAAGAACCATATTTTCCAATGCTCATTCATTAAAAATTGACTTTGGAAGTCTTCCAGAAGATTCAAAAAAGAAATTAAATGATAATGATTTAACTGCTGAAAAAACATCAAAAGTATGCAAAATAGATTGTCTTAAGTTAGTTGACGATGATACATTTGGTAATATTAATTACAATTCTAAAGCTAGTCACACAGAAGAAGAAATTGCTCCCCAGCTATTAAATAAATGCAGAAATCTAAGTATTATTATTAAGGACTGCTTATCACCTCTACGAAAAAGAAACATTGTCTGCAATGAGCAGACATCTTCAACAAACGATAGTTTGAAAAATGACTTTCAGGCTGTTTGCAAAACTTCAGAAGAAAATATAAGTGACAATTTTACGGATGATAATGTAAATTACTATTCTAATATCTGTGATATAGCGAATGACAATATTTCTCAGCTATTAAATAAATGCAAAACTGTTGTCTCTAATGAAGACTGCTTATCATTAACACAAAATAAAAATGATCTTCAAGATATTTCAACGGTTTCAGAAAAGGAACTAAGAGATGCTAGTAATGTTAAAAAATGTATTCAAATTGACTTGAATCATGATTCTGAAAGCCCACAAGTTTCAGAAGCTAATATATCACCTTCAAAAATTTTGCCATCAAATATCTACTCAAATCAAGAATTAAATGAAGATAGCAACTCTTTTGTCTCAAGAATTGGATCAAATGTTAAATTTCAATCTTGTGTTAAAAATAGCGGAAATAAAGAACATTCCTTAACAAATGGTAAAAAATCTTCACCTGATGATACAAACTCTGTTAAAACTAACACTCTTCCTTCTCACGGTGTTTCATTAAATAATGACTCAGTCATTACCAAAGAAATTTCTTCCACCAACTCTGGTACTTTGTCGAATCAAAGTTTATCATTACTGCAAAAATGTAAACCTTTAAAAATTGTGCTTAAAGATTATTTTAGGACCCAAAACTTGGATGCTTCACTTTACCTTAGTAGCCAAGTAGTTGATAATTTTGTAAATTATCATTCTCAACTGTCAACTCTTAATGTACCTGGCTCTATTGTACCTAAAAATTGTTCCTCAACTCAGTTAAGTATGAGCAAAATCTCCGATTCATCACTGTTTCTTAGCAGTCAAGTTGTTGAAGATTTTGTAAGTTATCAAACAAAAGAGTCAACTCTTGAAGTATCTGAGTCTACTTTTCTTGAAGATTGTCCAGAGTCTCAAATAATGACCCAAAATTCAGATACATCATTACATCTTTCCAGCCAGGTAGTCAGCGATTTTGTAAATTTTCAGTATCAAGAATCTTGTTCCGAAGTGTCTAAATATTCTACTGTACATAAAGATAGTTTTGAAAATTCTGAAGCTTCATTGTATCTGAGTAGCCAAGTTGTTAATGATTTTGCAAATTTTCAGTCTCGAGAATCCACTCTTGAAGTGCCAGACTGTTCTGGCTTTTCAGGCGAATGCACTCTGACTGAATCCTTAAGAAAATCCTGTAAGCGTATGGATTCATGTGAATTCGATGAGAACTTTGTATACAGCAAAAAGGCTAAAATGAAAGAGTTAAGAATTTTGACTCAATCTGAACTGCCCCTTTTGGCTGAAAATTCCAAACCACAAAATGTCACAGTTAAAAAAAAGAACCCTGCAACTTGTAAATCTCCTTCATGTACGAGTACAAAAAAGAAGAATGGAAATGAATCACCTGCTCAAATAAAAGAAATTACCAGATCTAGCTCACGGAATAATAAAAGACTGGGTGTAGTTGATCATGAAAAAAATAATATTTCTGAAAAGTCTTTTGATAATTCCTCTATTCCATTTTTGGAATACATTCAGAGCTCACTTTTGGAACAAAATGAAGATTTGAAACGTCCTCAAACCTCTATTAATGTCAGTCTTGAAGGCAACAATAGTAAATTTAACCGATCCTCTGAAAAATCATCTGTGTCTAGTATAATCTGTTTGGAAAAGCAGCAAGTGAAAAGTAATTCTTTAGAGTATGTGTCATATTTTGAAAAGAAACCACATAGAAAAAATAATGTGAAGAAACCTGAAAGAGCCTCGAGATTGAGATCTATAAGTTCTTTATGCTGGAATAATGATTATGTGAGTTCTAGTGGAAGAAATTTTTCTCCTGAAATGAATAATGAGGAAGTTTTAATAAATGTTAATAAGAAGAATACTACCAAACAGAAATCACCCCTTGAAACTGTACCAAAGTGCACAGTGGACTCTTGTTTTGATATCTTCCCTAAAGGAGTAGCTCTTTGTTTCAAAACATTAGAGCAAATTGTGTTCACAGAAGATGGTGTTAAATTCATCATCCATTACATTGCTAATGGACTGAGTGATGCTGCTAAGGCAACCGATAATCGGGATGTAATACTTTACATCCTCAAGTATCTTTCTATGTCTCAAAGAAATCCCATTGCCGTCTTTCGAGACACTAAAGATCCTTCTGCACTCTTGCCACTGGTCGAGAGTTGTCTTGCTTCTGCTATCCTCATTGTTAACTCTAATTTAAAAGACTCTGATTGGTTACCTGATTTAATCAATGTGATGTATCAGATGATTCTTTCAAAAGCATCTTTATCTCTTTTTGCTTTATGTTCAATGTGCAGAGTTCTTATTGAAGTTTGCAAGCAGCTGCAGAATAAGGAAATACCCATCACATTTGCCTGTGACGTGCTGAAAATGAAACATAAATACTCCATAATGTTGATAACCTATATTGTTGGATTGTGGCCTGAGCTTTTTTACCTACCTTTAGAGGCACCTGGTAAGTGTTGTGAATCATTTTAATAATTTAAAAATGTAAGTTTTTACTCATTACGTTCTAATTTTTATAGTAGATTTGATAAGATTTTCATTCTTATCAAATCTACTATAATTGATTACCTTAGTGTAAGACATGTTACAACATACTCAGTTTTCTGAGTTTAAGAATGTATTATGACCAGCTGTAAATATTGCATGCTAATATTATTTGGCAAATTTTCAGAATTTGGATTTATTTTATTGTCTAGCAAAAAAAGAAAATTCCTTTTATGTCCTTATTTTTTTCCTATTGCTAGAGAGCTGTTTTTTATTAATCATATTTTTAATGATATGTATTACTATTGGATCTCTATATGAGGTAATAACCATTGTTTTAATAAATTAATTTTTCTAGGCCATTGTTTAAAATGCAGTATATAACCATGCTTGACATTCATGATTTCATCAATAAATATGCATTTTAATTTTTGCTTAACTTCTAAAATATTGTTTTACTACAACTAATAAAACTCTGTCCCAATATTTTGCTCAATAGCTAAAGTTTAAAATTGACTTCTTTTTTTTGGTAAATATTTTTGTTGAGGAGAATATAAGTTTCTCATAAGCAAGTCTTATTTTAGTTTCCCAGAAAATCTTTAAGTAACTATTTTAAATATATTTCAAAGAAAAAAAATATTTTAAGAATGATTCAATATTTCTCTTTATTAACAAAAAATGACTAAAATCTTAGTATTTATCTAATCTTTATCTTGGAAATTAACCTTTCTGTTTTGTTCATAAATAGGCCCCTAAAATATCTCTTCTGAAATTTGCTTAAAAAACTTGAAATTTGATTTTAAGATACGTTTTACATTACATACAAAAAGCATGAAAACTCTTATTTTAATATTTTATAAGTTTTTTGAAAATTTATTCAAACTTGTAGTTTATATAATGAGTAAAGTAATTTGCAATTTTCTTTTAAAAAGATCATTATAAAAACAATAAATTTTTTGTAAAAAAATTTGACCTGGCCTCCGGACCATTGTCACGGTCCCCCCCCCCCCCCCAAAAAAANATAACCCCCCCCCCCCCCCAAAAAAAAACTACTATGGTGACAATATTCTTCGAATGTTAACAGTGTACTCATATGTTCCATTTGTGTTCTCATAAAATATTTTTCTATAACTAAAGTTTTTTTTTTTTAAAAAAATAAAAATATCACCTGTTTATTTTTATGGTCCTCTGGACAAGAAATCAAAGGTGTCCATATTTTTCTACTTTAAACGCTGATCAATTTTGATTTTATGTTTTAACAAGAAGGATCCTAACACCTGCTGGACTGCTATTTACTCTTTTAAAAAATTGATATATATATGTTGAAAACTGTTAAAATGAAAAACTGTTTATAAATGATTGAAATTTTTTAGCTCTTGTAATAATTTCTGCTTTTGTTAAATCTATTTTTCAAATTTTTGACAGATGAAGAGAAAATTTTCTATGGTGCCTTGCATTATGGAGCTCTGAAGAAATGCCAGGAAATAAAATTTAAAGATCATATAACGTGTGTCAGTCTCCTCAATGAATTAATGATAATACCTGCTATTTTAGATGTAGATTGTTGTACAGATATTTTGATCAAAGATATAAAAGAAATGTGCCTGAAAGGTAAAACTACTCAAAGATATTTATAAATTACTAAAGATACGGTTCACAATACTTCCAACAATACATTTATACAAAATCAACTCGGACAACTTTGATTTTTTTTTATTATTATTGTATTTGGTTTGAGAATTTTATGACGGTAAAGCTTCTATTTATTTTTTTACTTTAAAATATAAAGATTAAGTAAAATTACAGGGCCATGGAGTTTAATATTGATAGTTATAAACCCCAAAATGGATCAGTAGTTTGTTGCTGGTTATAAAATAAAATCTCTTGTTGCAGGAAAATTAAGAGACACAGAATTACAGATAGAGAGTTTGAACAATCATGCACTTTTTCAGAAATAATCTATTTGTTTGTATTAACTAATCCTGCGTTATAATTCTAGCTCCCAGTGAAAATGAGGTGATGATGTCAACTATTCCATTATTAATATTTGCTGCTCAAGAAGGCTGGCAGTGGGCCAAAGATAAGCTACTAGAACCACACATTATCCCTGCTATAACTGCCTATTCAGAATTGGACACAAATGAGAAAGCTCTTACTATATTCTGCAATCTTTATGGTAAGTTAATTGAATTTTTTATTAATATTGTAAAAGTGTATTATAAATAAATTCATCCTAGCAGATAAAATTGGCATTATAGCTCACTTGTCATTATAAACAAATATGCATACTTAATGTAAAAATAGCAATAAAAAAACTGGAGAAAGAATTAGACAAGTTTATCTTTTATTTAGAATAACTATTTTGATTCAAAATGCATGTCTACAGTAGACTGTTTTTGGCTAAAGATTATAGATCGAATTATGTAGCTCTGTACGACAGGATTGTTTGAACAACAATTGTAGCAATTTATCATGACGAAAATTAAATGAAGTGTGATACCTTTTGATGTCATTGATTACAGTAAATATTGATGAGAAAAGCGTGATAGGTATGTAGTGTACAAAAGGCACACTTTTTGAATATGTAGTTAGATTTGTAAAAATACTGAGGTATCTTCTTTTTTTTTTTTTTTTTTTTTTTTTTTTTTNTTAGGTAACAGATAACTTTCGTGGTAGTTGCCCACACATTGCCCTTAAAAGATAAAGGATTAAACTAGCAAACAAGTGGTTACGATTTTTTGTAATGATACCAAAAATTTCATCTAGATCAACTTTTTACATTTCATATTGGTGACTTAACTGCATAAAAATGTTTTTCCCTAAAAAAAATTTGTAATAGCTGCAAGATAGTAAATTTTTAACTTGTTATAAAGATTCAGTTTTATATTTTTAATATTGAAGGTAATCTGGAAATTTGTTATGTCATATTTATTATAACAAGCGTTAAATATATTTCTGTATACATAAAAGCAACAGTCTGTGTGGATGTATGTTTGCTAATAACTCGAGAACGGGAGCACCAAAATATGTTTTCTTCTGAAGTTTGCAATTTTTAAAGAGGTGATTTGTGAACAATCACCCCTTTTTGGTGTTAAGTGTCAGAAATACAAAATTTCATTGATGAAAACCATTGTTATTTATAAAATTTTATTTGGTTAACAGAAATATTGGCACCAATGTAGAAATTAAATTATTTAGGAAAATATTGCTATATATTTTTGACATTGCATCACAATATTAAAATTTGTACTCATTAGCCGAGGGTGTTAATATTTGTGTGGGTCACAACTCTAAAAAGCAGTCCCCAACAGAACACATGGTCCCCCCTATAAGTAGAAGATGAAAGCACCAATAGCAGATAGATATCCCAATTATATATTTAGGTCCTGCGCTTAGCTTTGGCCACCTCACCAAATACAGTTAAAATTGTAAATTCGGTGAAACAAATTGTCTTTTGACAAACGATTTTTTCTGCCAAAAAGAAATATATATATTCCCCTTGATGGTTCTTGATGAATCATATATTTTTTAATCGATTAAGGTAATTTCCATAACTTTGCATAACAAGTTAGAATTATATACAGATAATGTAAGCACCAAGAGATATTATGTGAGCAAAATAATGCATATTTGTTCCCAGATTGCTGCAATTCGTTGCCGGGTCATGCACTATCGCACGAGGAAACTCTTTACTACGGTTAGTGTCAATAAAGCAAATGAAGTGGTAGCCAGATACATTTATCTTCCAACTATTTTGCAGTGAATATATTTTATCATGACAATAACATATTATTTAAATGAACTTATTGTAAAATTTAAAAACTGAAATGGTTGCTAAAGTAAGAAAATTTAACTTTGATTTTATCTTTATAGATTACTATTTTTCAATGACAGATATAATGTAACCACCGGCATTTGGCTGGCAATGAATGTGTTGAACCCCTCAAAAATTTCGATAAAAACCCTCTGCAAGTAGTATAAATGTAGCAGAATTAAATTATTCAAATAACTTATCTTCTGCCACGATCTTTTTTTTCTGAATGATTACAATCACAACAGCGCAAAATAAGCGTGACAGTGCAAATTCTTTTATTAAAAAATAAAAGACTTAAAGAATGAAATATTTCATTTAAAATTAATCTAAAGTTTGAAAGAAAAAGAGAAAGTTTGAATCTAAAAAAACATCAAATGTTGCTTCAGGTTTATTCTTATTACTGTTCTAGTCTAAGAAGTTATTAAAAAGAAATCTCAATTTAAAGTCATTGTTTCGAAGTGTATTTTTCTTTATTTATTTTATTTTATTATTTTTTTGAAAAGCAATAATTAAAATATTAGTGCTTAAAATCGTTTCTTTTAATTGTGTGGGTAAAAATATCAAAAAGAATCAGTAACTTAAAGATATTACTAGTTCATACACATTCTTACTGATCCATTTATTTATTTATTTTTATTTTATGAAATAAATTCAAATAGAAAATACAAAGAATGTGTTACTTTCACAATTATGTTGAAATATTCTATTTTGGACACAATACAGAAAAAAACAGGAAACTAAGAATCAAAATGGCATCTACCTTTACATCAGTTGCTAGTCAGTGGGACCACTAAAAATTATTTTATGGTGGTCCGAGTTAAATTCTAGGGTTCCAAACCCATTAATTTCAAGCCCTGTTGTTTTTCGATGATTAAATATAGTTTAAAAATTCACAACTAAAGGTTAGGATTACTGATCTATTTATACACTGATATTTCATTAGTCTTTTTTTCCCCTCTTTTTTATAATCATTTTCAAATGAATGCTTGTAAGTTAATGTTTCTTTTCTTTACTTCAGCTGAAATTTGCTTTTTCTCACCTGATGGAACCTACCCAGAATTATTTCTTATGAACTGCTTTGAAAAGCATTCATCAGATGTTGGTAAGTTCTAAACATTTTTTTTTTCTTAAAAAAAAAAAGACTGTAATAATAAAAACGTAATAATTCAACTTCCTCCTTGATTTATATTTTAATTTATAACCATCATTGAAAGCCGACCCATTTTTGGGGGTTTACGACTATTATGTAACCTTGAAATTTTGAACCCAATCCAGAAGACAAGGGAACTCCTGGATTAAGCATTGGGTCAAACTTACCTTCATGGGGGACTTTTTGGTGGATGTAATCTGCATTTGCATTACATAGTGTTACATTCCCACTGTTAGTCAGATGGCATGGGGTCTCTAACCTATAATTCGTCTTCCACTGAGGATATTTTACATCAGCACTGTGGTTTGTGCGAACTGGGTGCAAAATTCATATTGACTAACATCGCTGGGATTCAAACCCCCTTCACCTCATTGGGCGGCGAGCGCACTATCCTCTGAGCCACTACGGCTCTCCTTACTTATAATGAATCACATGTGAAAAGATTTGCTTGCAACTTCAATTTTTTTTATATTAACATATATTATTATTTCACCTACATCTAACCATAGCCAATCACCTATCCCTGTTTTTTATTATCGTTAAACATTTTTGGCAGAAATGCGGCTTAATTTTAACCCTAGTCAGACGATGTGGATAGTGCCTGAGCTGGTACCCCTCTTTTTAAACTTCCTTGCCACAACTGGCAAGAGGACTCACATTCCTTTGATTTCCACCAGCAAAGTGGGTGAGGTCTTATCCGACTGAGCTACTGGAACCCCTTTTATTGTGATTCCAGCTTCATTATTTTTTTTGGCTTATTCAAAAAATTTTAAGAATCTAAAAGGCATTAATTCTTAGACTTCCGGGAATCAGAAATTTGTATTCCGATGTTTTGCTAAATTTCAAATCTATAGTTCAAATATAGAAAATTAACAAAACATTTATTCTCTAGGCTTTTCAAGAACATTTTTTTTTTGTTGACTTTTTCTTTGTTTTAAACTACCCAATATTATGAGGGTGGTACTAAGTGGTAACAGTGATTTGTAATTTCAAATATAACTCTTCTTGATTTGAAATTCTTTATTTTGTCTATTAATAGATAAAATATTATGAATGTGAATAATAAAGGGGTTTAAAATTCATATTTTAAATGGGGACTCACTTTTAGTAAAAATTAACCAAAATTACTGTAGTCCCAGTTCCTAAGAACCCATAATTTCCTTGCACCATTCTTCCATTTTAAGAAAAATAGTGTATTTCTCTTTCATTGAATTTGGATGGCAGGTCGGAATAATGTCTTAAATGAAGCGACCTACAAGTTTGACTTTATTTGTATTTCTTATACAGATAAAAAAATTTAATTTGAAGAGAGTAATTTTCAATGTTATATAACATTTTATTGTTTTTCATTTAATAAATTTTTAACAATTCAAATTATGTGTTTTATTGAATAAAAGTTATTTTATTTCTATTTCTTATTTAAATCATATTTAATGGTTGTTCTTATTTGCAGGATATAACTTGATACAAGATGCTACTGCTTTAACCTCTTTAAAATTAATCGTTTTTCGAGGGCAGCAACTTCCACAGAATTTGGCGGATTGGATAGCAGCCAATGACTTTTCTCCTAAAGTTTCCGAACTTTATGCATATTTTCAGAGAAAACTTATGCATTCCAAACCTGATATTTCAAAGAAAGAAATCTTTTGACCTGATTTCTCCTTTCTGAAGCTGTGATTCATCTGATGTTTGGTTATGTTTCAAAAATAACGATGTAAATATACCAAAAATTTACTGTTTAAAAAATAATATTCACTGTTGAGAAATCAGCTCAAAAATTATCTTAAAGATTCCTGTTTAAAAACTTATAGATCTATTTTGAGAAATTCGAAAGATTTGTCTATACAATTAAAATTCTAAAATTAGGCTTAATGCAAATAAATTAGTTGATAAATATTCACTAACTCACTTTATAAAAGCATTTGTACATGTTTAAAATTATGTTACATAAGATTTATGTTTTTATTCACCAGAGTTAGATTCTTTTATAAACAAACCGCAACTTGAATTTTTCTTTTATAATGAAAGAAGAAACGAGGATTGCGTCTTGTAGTTTGCTCCAGCTCTCTTGAAGCTAAATCCTCTTCATAAAATTTGTATATAATTCAATTTTCATTGTATTTTTCATCATTGTGTTTGTGTATACTGTGGGTACCCAATTCAGATTATATTCTTTCATAAATAAAACCTGAGTTAAATTTTTCTTTGTTTTTTCTTAAATAAAGGGGAGGAACGAAATCTGTAGATTGTTTCAACTCTCATGAAAATAATGCTCTAAATAGTGTTATAACAATTTGTATAATTTAATTTCCATTGTATTTTTTATCATTGTGTTTGCGTGTTTTAAAATGTTTATATTATGCCAAGTTAAATTAGATTCACACAAAAATAAACAAACCATGATTGGAACTCTCCTTTGTATATTTTCTTTTATGTATATAAAAAAAAAGTGAATTGCATCCTGTGATTGCTTTAACTCTTGTGAAGCTAAATCCTTTCCTTAGATGTTTTATAATTTCTATAATTAAATTTTTATTGAATTTTTTATTGTGTTTCTGTGAACCCAAGTTGAATTAGATTCTTTCATAAATGTAACACGAATTGAATAATTGGGAGGATTGAATCCTGTTGATTGCTTCAGCTCTCATGAAGTTAAATGCTCTCCATAGATGTTTTACAAATTATAGCTCAATTTTCATTGTGTTTTTGTCACGTTTATGTGTATTATGTCAACCAAAGTTAAATTAGATTCTTTCATAAGTAAACAACGAGTTGAATTAGTCTTTATATTTTTTCTTTTATGAAGGGGAAAAAAAGAGTATTATCCTTTCGAATGCTTCAGCTCTAATAAAGCTAAATGCTTTCCATAGATTTTTTATAACTTAATTTTCATTGTGTTTGGGCATATTTTGTGAACTCAAGCTAAATTATCTTTTTTCATAAATTATATATATAAACAATGTGTTGAATATTTTTTTTTACTCTTTTTTTTCCTTATTAAAGAGAGGGATTGCATCCTGTTGATTACTTTTGAGCTTATGAAGCCTTGATGCTCTCCATAGTCTTTTTACAATTTCAACATTTTTATAATTAAATTTTCATTTTTTTTCCTTACTTGACAATTGGGTGCCTGTTTTGCTATATATTAATTTCCATTCATCACTATTGAATTTCAAGGAAACTTTTTATAACAAATAGGCTCAAAAAATATTGTTAAATAAAAAAAAAAAATTTCTGAGACTGTGTTATTGAATCATTATTTGGTTTTTTAGTTGTTATTTAATTAAAAGAGACGCAACATATAACTTTCTATATTTTTTGTATAATTCTCAAAGTTCATCTCATCATTTGATAGATGATTAACCCAGTGTAAACAAGTTTTCTAAAATTAGAATAGAGCTTCAAAAATTTTTAGAGTATCCCTCCTCTGATGTTGTTTATACGAGGCAGGGAGTGAACAGTCTTAATATTCTATAATTTTTTTTAAAAATTGGTCTTGAAGTTTTCTCCCAATATCACAATTCACAAAAATTTTTTCAAGCTTTATATATTTAAAAAAATTATGAGACTAATAGTTGCAAAAACGAAACGGGGGCAAAGGCGATTGATTGAACTCTTTTTGAGATTTATCAGTCAAAAAAACTGAGTCTTGATTTTTTTAATGCCACCTGTGCTATGATTGCCTTCAATACTGATTTGTCTGATTTTGGTAAAGTATTTTGTTATCCTTTCTCACTTAAATCTTTATTCTAAATATATAGATTCCTATGTATGGATGGTAGTAAAAACATATTATGATGCATAACTGCCAACTCTACTTTATTTTCCAGTAGACTACTAGATTTTGTCAGTTTCTACTGATTTAATGAAAATTCTCCTGGCTTCTTATACATTTTAGAAAATTCCCTAAAATTGAGTAAGTTTCCTTAAAAATCCCTATTGGAATGGAATTTTCACGCCCAATAGGGATTTTTTTCAAGCTTTAAGCAATTTTTTTTCTATGTTGGAGAGTTATAATTATTACCCTGAAGTTGGTTCTTGGAGATTTCAACGCTAAGCTCAAAAGAGAACGACTTAAATCTTGTGCTGCACTGTGAAAAAAATGGAAATGGACAGATATTTTCGACTTTGCTCTCTCAAATATGTTTATATCCAGTATGCCATTGGCGAGAACACTTTGTGTTACCCTGATGGTTTTAACTCTTAATCAAACTCTCGGATAAAAGACATAACAATGTGACGGATAAGAGAAGCTACAGTAGTACAAATCTCGACACCGACCATGTTCTTGTTATCTCCTCCGTTAAACTTAGATTGTGTAAGAAATTCTATTCTCAGAAGAAAAACACCAATTTTAAACCAGGCATTACAAAACTTAAGGATTACAGTATTCTTAAATAATATAAACACAAATTATCTGAAGACATGAAACCAGAAAAATCAAATTATGACTTAGATTGGACTTCTGTTATGGAAATCATTTTAAAGTCCACATGTGAAACCATTCCAAGTTTTAAATGTTGCATCAGAAACGAGCGTGCAAAGGCCTCCGACTGAGTACAAGAATAAGGCTTAAAGATTGATGCTGCAGAAACACCATATTAGAGCTTATTCGAATAATATCAAGATTTGAGAAAATAGAGAAAAAGAAAGCATAAGAAAAGTGCTTTTCTCATTAGGACTTACTAAAAAAAACCTGGAAAGCCTGAACAACCAAAAAAATATTGGAGGTTCTACAAATTAGTCGATAATATGATAAGGGAATTCAAGCCAAAAACTACCACCTGCGGAAATAAAAACGAAGAATTTGTGAGCGAAATCTTTGATGTATTAAACGTTTAGAAATGTTATTTTCAAGATTTGCTTGTAGCAAAAGATGAGTTTCTTCTACTCGTAGGAAAGCACAAAAGAACTAAATGCACTTCAGCACTCGAACAATCCCTTACCTTCTCTAGATCTTGAAGTGAACTTGGCTATTACAAAACCTAAAAACAACAGATCGGCTAACTGTATATCCCATCTGAACTACTAAAAACCGATAAATCCATAATCATAATATGAATCAATTTGATATGCGGAAAAATTACCCATGAATGGGACCATTCATGAAGAAGAAAATGATCTGATGTCCTTAATTATATATTACATACTATTTCAAAGTAAAACCTAGTAAAAACATA
Organism: Parasteatoda tepidariorum; assembly: GCF_043381705.1. Classification (NCBI taxonomy): domain Eukaryota; kingdom Metazoa; phylum Arthropoda; class Arachnida; order Araneae; family Theridiidae; genus Parasteatoda; species Parasteatoda tepidariorum. Next base: position 90,242,928 of record NC_092208.1, read on the forward strand.
TATTAACTAATGCATAATCGCTTATTTGGAACAAATGGTATTCCTTTAAGTGCTGTACTATATAACAAATCAAATTGGAAATGGTTTTTATCTCTCTTGAGCCTTTCATATTTTTTAAAAAATTTCGATATAAATGTTAAGATCTATATCTGGCGAGTTGATCAAGTCTCGCGTGAGCATAAAAAATCTCGAAAAAAAATAAATTTTTCTACAATGTATAAATAGTCAAGTAGTCATTAATACCAACAAAAAAATTGGATTGAAAAAAAAACACGTTCAAAATTGTAATAACTTTTCAGCAAATCGAAATTCCGAAAAAAGAAGAAAAAAAAACGTGTTAAGTTTATAAATGAAAATGACACCTTCAGAATATCAAATTTTAACACAGTGATTGTAATTGAACTTGCTGTAAATCGTCCCTCGTGTTTTTTTTTTTTTTTTATAATTAAGTTCATTTAAATTTAACAGTTGATAATTCTCAAACTTATTTTCAAATCTTAATTTTTTTTTTTTTTTAAAGATTCCATCATACTTCTTGCATATTTTTTTACACACCTTTTTAATTTCAAATTTTGAATTCTAGTTTTTGCGTGTCAAAGCAAAACGAAACGTTAAGTTGAAAACCCATAACTGGGGCGAATTTGCGATTTAGATATATAAAATAAAAAATAAGTTAAGTTATGACTATTCCTTTTTTTTCTTTTGAGAATGTGGGAAATAAAATTTTTTGCTTAATAAGGGTATCCAGGTAAATTATTTACCTAATTTTATTGATTCAAAAGAAGCAAAAATTAGATTTTTAAAAAAAAAATGCGACGTAAGAAAAGAATTAAAACCAATTGGGCCGAAACTATAATCCCATAACAAGAGACGAAATGACTATCTGGTTGAAAATCATCAGGCAAAGGCTAGAGCAGTTAATCCTCATACCTGCTTACCAATGGTTAGCAGAAGTTCATTCCGTTTACAATTTAAATTTTTTTTTTCTTTCGAAAAATATTTTTTGGAATGATTAGAAATATCTTCTGTTTCACGCATTACAAATCGTATGAAGCAAGAAAGTTTAAAGCTAAATTAAAATGAGAATGCATTCGAGTGTTCAGAATTTTTTTTTTTTTTTCTTTATTAAAGATATGGTCCGGAACATAATTCGAAATTTCTTCTCTAGGGTTATTTTACTTAGTCATTTTAAAATAAACTGAAAGAAAAAACAGTTTGAGCTTCGGTTGTTTTTAAAAAAAGTTTAAAGCCGATTTAAAAATTATATATCTTGGTATTTCGTATGTACAGAAAGACAATTATTGAATTATATGAAATAAAACTTAAATTGTTTAAAAACTACTGTACTGATTGCACAAACTTTATTCAACATATGAACAGATATTCGAATTTACGTTGATGTGTTCGATATGCCTGCCATCATTGGCTAAGATGTGACTCAGACGAATAGTAAAATTATGCGTAACCCGTAGAAATGTCAGAACATCGATGCTGTCAATGACCTTCTAAATGACAGTTTTCGGGTTTTATATCTGTACACATTGTCTTTAATATAGCTCTATAAAACTGAATCACATTTACTCATATCCGGAGAACGTGGCGACCAAGAGAGACCCATTCCGGTGGCGTCTGGGTACCCGTGAGCCAGAATGCGGTCTCCAAAGTGCTCCTCCAGGACATTAAATACTATCTTTGTTCGATGGGGTCGAGCTCCGTTTTGAATGAACCATATCTTGTTGAAATCGTGGATTCTTTGGAAAAATGGGGATGAAAATCATTTTCTAAAACCTTCACGTATATTTCTGTAGTCAAGGAATATCTCACCGATTATTCCGTGACTTGACATTGCACACCAGGGTGGAGAGATTTCTCTATCGCGAAACGCGGATTCTTAATCCCCCAAATGTGTCAATTTTGCTTATTGGCGAACCCATCTAAGTGAAAGTGAGTTTCGTCGCTAAACCAAACCCACATCAAATTCCTGTCAGAAATTCTCTAGACAATAGTGTTGACCCAACACAACCACTGTTCCATAGCTATGCGGCTTAATGGTAGTTAGGTTTGAATTTTGAGCTGGGAGAAATGCAGGTCTTCAACCACAATTTGTCGCAGGGTCTCTCGGTTGATTCTAACTTGTTCAGCTCGTCTGATCGTTTTCTTTGGGCTAGTCAGAAACACAGAGTGTGTTTTCTTGAGGTTTTTAAGCGTTTTCACTCTTGTTTGTCGACCGATATTCCCAACACTATCATCACAGACATTACCAGTTCTCTCAAACTTGTGAATCAAATTCTTGATTGTTAGACCAGCTTTCTTCAGCTAATGGTCGGTTGCTAACTTCCTTTGAACCTCAATGGAGCTAGAGCTGTAATTTTATCGCATGGTAGGCGTTCACAAGCGATATACGCTCGATCAAGCACGCTGTAGAGCGATATTTTTATTTGCAAATGGGCGACAATAACGCATACTAATTCCGCATACTCATACTAATTCCGCACGCGCATACTAATTCCCCTGCAATCAACCACGAAGTTAAAATTCCATCATGCAAACCATTCAGAAGTTATGAAGATATTATTTCATATAGCTCAATAATTCTCTCCCTGTATGTACTATTAAAAAGTTGTACGAGAAAAAAATTCTTGCGTTTTCCACTTGCATCCCATAATGAAATTGAGAAACGCGAAAATCATCTTTTTCCAATTCGCGATCGCAACACTCGAATACGCCATCTGGGGAGAGACCGGTTTCATGCTTTTAGCCCTTCTCCCTTCCCTCTCCTCCTCTTTTCAGTTGTATAGGAATGTACTACGATATTTTCCCTTTTCTTAATATTTTTCCTTTTTATTTAATAAGAATATTTTTTAAAATTTCCATAATACTTTTCTTTAGAACTATGTTTAATGTAGTTTTCAGTTCCATATAGTTTTTCAAGTTAAAAGATTTTAATCTATATGAAAATCAAGAGAGAAACTAACGTACTTCCTTCCTCTATGACTTTCCACACGCTAATGGGGAAAGCATGTGAAGTGTTGCCATAGGAAAAGAGTTCTGCTCTACGCCACCTGCAGTCCATTTCGATCGCCAATAATGGACACTTTTTTTTAAATATATATATATATGTATATAATTAAAAGAGTTAGGTACTTTTAATTTCTATTAAAAAATAATTATTAGGTTTTGAAACACTACTGAGGAAGGCAAGACTAAAATCTTTAAATGATTGATTTGTTAATTTACGTCGCACTAGAGCTGCACAATGGGCTATTCGCGACGGTCTGGGAAGCATCCCTGAGGATGATCCGAAGACATGCCATCACAATTTTGATCCTCCGCAGAGGGGTAAATCTTTAAAACTTTCCAATAATCGCTTTACTATTTTTCGATTCCTCTGACTTTCGAAGAGGTCAGTCATAATTTGTTGGGTTTTAAGCAGCGTTTTTGTTTCTATTAATTAGTGACCCCCTGAGTTTTGCATTCTTGTGTAATAATCTTGCGTTCTAAAAAAATACCTTAACGGTGGCTATTGTGGAACTCCCTGTATTAATATGTATTTCAAAGTTATATGAGATAATTCATGAGTTATATTATTAAGAGTATTTGTCACGATCTTTAATTTACATAGCTGCGGTGGGTCAGAAAATAGAGCACCTCGCTTCCCAATGTGGTGACCTATTTTTAGATCCCAGAGATAACTGGTAGATAGGAAATCTCCTTTCAGCTAACATCAAAAGTCCATAAAACGAGGTGGATTTGTACCATTTTTTTTTCTTCTTCTAGATTGCAACATAGAATTCTGATTTTTTTTTTTGTTTTGTTTTGACAGTAGGGAAAAGAAAAAATAAGATTCTTATAACTAAATTCTTAAAAGAATTAAAATACAGGGAATTTTGAAGAGGAGGGAGAAATTACTTAAAAAATATCAGTTTTAAGAAAAATTGAATTTTTTAAAAAAAGAAATTGAAATTTTGAGATAAAGGGGGTAATATTTTTAAAATGTCACACTTTTTCGTTGTTGAAGGGACGGGTTAAAGTTCTTTTTTTTTTTTAGATTTATTTTTATTGAAAATTAAAATTATAAATCAGCGTTTATTAGAGGCAATGACGCGAAGTTTCTATGCAAATAAGCTAAAAAAAGGAAAAAATGCAAATTCTACTACAAAACTACTTACCTCTTACATGTAGGTTTTTTTTCTAAATTTTTCTAATGCAAATTGGGTCATTTTTTAAAAAAATCGGAAAAAAACCCTGACTGGATACAAAATGTATAAACATAGGTTTGATGAGAAATATATAAAAACAAAGAATCGAGGACTTCATTACGTTTGTAGGAATTTAAAGTAAAAAATCTAAAGTGATTTTTTATTTAATATTAAAAAAAAAAAAAATACAGTGACAAACCCAAGTATTAGACCTAAATTCCTTGATGGTGAATGTAAATAAACCATGGCTCTAATGCACATCGTATTTATGAAAGGAAAAAAAAAATCAAAAACTTCTTAACGCAGAATAGGCTAAGACTATACTTCGTTCAAACTATGAAACAAAGCTTTAATAACGAAAATAAAACATAATCTTTTTTTAAATTCACATTATACATATTTATTGAAGATCTCTCAACTTTATGACGCTTTTTTTACATCCTTTACATAAAGATAATCGGTGTTTTCTATTGGTGCTATAAACTAAGTTAGACGATAAGAAAAAAAATGATCCGCTTTGGGTAGTGGTCGTAAGATATCTGAGTACCAAAAAAAAAAGCAAAGAAAAAAAGAATTTAAGTTTTTTTGCAGGAAAAGGTTCAGTTGGGTGAATTTTTTTATTGCTGCTACTACATTAAAAAAAACTACTGCCTTTGCTGTTGTCACCATTTTTCAAATTATAATAAATTATTATCAAATGCTATTACGCAATTAGTTCCCATTTTTTTCCTGTATAAGTTGTGGATATTTAAAAAATAATTTAATATATGAAACAAAAGAACATTTTTAAGTTTTAAGCACTAACTTAATTTATATTTGTTAAGAAACTTTTTTAACAGTTTATTCTGGTAGGTTACGCGTAAAATTAAAAAGAGTAAGTTGAAAATTTTAATTTTAAATAATTAATGAGCATACAGTATTTAAGTAATGAGGCTTTTGAATTTGTAGTTTCTTTTTTATAAAGTTATTTATATTGCGATTTACTGATTTTAACGAAGTTTCTGTAAAGGAAAATATTATTTTATTTTTTTAATTATTTTGATAAATATTTGATTCGATAAACGTGGGTTCGCCACCCTTGTTGTACCGCGACAGTTATAACAAGTAAATAAAACAGTTTTAAATAATGGACCCAATTAAATCATACGTTTAATGCACCCGATGGCAGGATTTTAGAAGCAGTAAATGCGCCAATATGTTTGAAATGAATTTGTGCGCCCTCTTGCGGAATTTCTTTAGGTTCAGATCAGGACGGCCTCTTACGTAAAATATCCTTTGCTTATATATATTTAATAATGGCCAAAATCCCTATTATTTGTAAATATTGAATTATTCTTACCTATATAATAATTAAATTATGCTTTCTTTTCTGAAATCTGTATCACAGTTCTAGTTTCGTTTTCCATTATCAAGTGAAAGATTCACTGTTAGTTGTTTATTCAAAAGCAAGCAGAATAATAAGCAGAGTTATGTAATTTTAACTCATCATTAGCTAAAATTATGTTTTAAAAGATCCCTTATTTAGCAATTTTTTAAAAATAAAATAAAATACTGCAAAAAAATTTTGGAAACAGCATCAAGTAATTCAATATCTTATATATCGATTTGAGAATTGGCAACTCCTGTTGTTGAGGGGATAGAAGCCTTTTGTCAATTGTTTTTGAAAGGGTATATTAAAATAAAATTTTAGATGAAAACAACTTATTTACACTCTTGTTTTATGACTTCACAACAAATGCTAAAGCTTAAATGGACTACTTAGTTTCATCTTTTAACAGTATGAACTCTCAACTTTATCCTTGATTTCACTATGTGGAACTTATGACTAACCCAAAGAATCGTGGTATATGCCGTATCGATAGCGGTTTCGTACCTAACTAGGTTGCCTAGTTAGGAAACATTATTTAATTCCAATAGTGCAAGATTTATAAAAAATGCAGAAGCTAGATTCACGAGAAGACCAAATAAATCAAAAGGCTAAAAAGTCCGACCAGTTTTATGCAAGAAAATGGACGACATCACAAAATTCCGAAAGGAGTACACAATCCTCCGGTTTATTAATGGTTGGACCGAATTTTAAAGTTGGAAAGAAAATTGGGTGCGGAAATTTCGGAGAACTTAGACTTGGTAAGTAATTGCAGATAAATATCTTGCGTAAATTTAACGTTGGAGCATTTGTTTGTACACAACCCCACCTATGTGCTATCATCACGTTTTGTAATCTGTCAGTTTTTGAAACTTTGTTTTGATTTAAGCTTGTTTTATGGAATCAAAAGATAAATAAACATCTATATTCTAATTTTGCATTATTGTTTTATATATAAATTTCCGCTAAAACGTACGATAATGCTTATGTCATGTTCGTACATGAATAACTCGCTGTATTGGGTAATTAGTATTTCAAATGCCTGATCTTTGTAACCAAACGTACTTGTCCTATGTTTATTATTTTAATGAAGGGAATTTTGTGTTAGGGTTTGCTCTTCTATATTGGAAAATGCACCTTCATTCATGCTTGAGTAAATAAAAAAGACTGTACAGACTAAAAATTGGGACCATGATGATTAAACACTTGTCCGTGTTTTATTGCGTTACCTTCTACCAATGTTAAAGGCGGGAGTTTTCTTAACCACATTGATATTTATAATGCTTTTGTAAAATTTACTATCAAGTATTAAAAACCCTTTTCAGAATTCAATGGCATAAGTTCATAGGAAATGATAGCAAACACATTTAAACTGTAGTTTTATTACCTCAGAATAGAAAATACTAATTAGTCATAACTGGATTAATAATTATTAGTTTAATTGGTACTTAGTAAACAAATTTCAGTCAAATGAGTTGAGATTTATTAATGAAAATATACTACATTGTTTTGAATTTCACAGTAGTTATATTTAAATGTTGGATTTAGGTTTTCTTTATCAACATCATATATGAATGGATATCATTAGCTTTTCTGTTCATTCTGCTGGTTTTCTGTACATTCTTTGAGCCAAATTGATATTGCTCTTATTACACTAAGAAATAATTAAGTTATTGTTAATAGATATAAAAACTGAAATCATTCCAACACTTCCCTAAAGCAAAATTATTTTTTCTGCAATTTTCTTCCAAAAAAAGGTCTTGCAATCCTACTGGAATAAAAATTAATAATATTCTGTGCAGTAAGTTCTATTTTTTTTAAACATATTTTCTACAACATTTTTTAAGCCTTGTGATACATATTTAAAATTTTAATTTTTTTGTTTATATATTTTCAATTTTATCCATTATGCATTAGTTAGGCTAAACCATAAATTCAGAAGATTCTGTTGAACTGCTGTTGTCTTTAAGAACAAGATTCTGACTTAATATAGAATTTTAGCTATGGTCTAAATTTTATTAAATAGATGACTATGTTATTGTCATGGGATAATATTGTCTTGCATGGATGTCAATAATAGAGACAATGATCTAAACTGTATTTAAACTTTAGAAGAAATTAAATTTCTCAACTTTATCTCATTATTTTATTCTCTTTAATCAGGATTAATATCAGTGTTGGAATTCGGGAAAAAAAAGAAATTGAAAGAATCTAGACGAAATAAAAGAAATTCAAAATGACAATTAAAATTTGTTTAGCAAAAAGTATTATAATAAAAGCTTAAATTTAAAAATAGTTTAATTTTATGTAATGCAGAAGTTTTATATCGTCTTTTTTTTAATGAAATAACTATTTTCATATTTTTTACTTTAGTTTTATATAGAATTTTAAAACCTATTTACATTAAATACTTAAGAGTGTTTCATTTAAAAATTAGTATGCTATTAGTAATGATGTAATTTGTAGTAGTGCATATGTTTATATGATTTGTTAATCAAGAAGAATTTAATAAAATTTGATAATTTAATGATTTATTAAATTAGGTTTTATTGTATTAATTTACATAAAAATTTGAACTACTGTTATATTATTTTAATACTGTTATATTATTAAATTCATTTATTTTTCCATTTGCTGCTTTTGTGTTTTCATTTATTTATTTATTATATATTAAATAGCTTTGAAATTAATATTATTTAAATTAGATTGTAATTGTAAATTGTTTCATAAATGGTGCTCACATAAGGAAAAATGTTTCTTTGTCATTGTTTAATTTAGCAATGCTGCAATAATTAACTTATTAGGCAACATTACTCTAATCTAAAGTCAACTTCATCTGCATCAGTACCTAGAAGCAAGAAATTAATGCAGCTAGAATTTAATATAATTAAAATTTCACACAATAAATTAAAAATTATTTACTTAACCACTGTAGATACTTATTAATGTCCATAAAGTAAAGAACCTTGTGACTGGGTATCTGTTTACTGACAAGTTTGTCAACGTCTGCTTACTGACAAGAAGAAACAGTTTAAATATAAAGTTATAAAATGTTAAAATTTTTCAAATTATTATAGGTAGTTTTGTAATTTTGAGAGTATAACACTTATGTCTTAAATCTTCTATATTAGAAATAAAAAAGTTAAACTGTTTTCTAAAAGACCTGATGTTTATTGAGCTGAATACAAAGTTAAAATAAGACTTAAGAAAAATAGTCTAGCATATGAACATACTCTTGAAATTAGAGATTGTTTTTTTTCCCTTCTCAAAACATCAATAAATTTAGAAACTATTAATATTAAATATTAGAGCAAGGATCTGAACTTAAAAAACAAAATGAAAATGTTGTTTGAAATTTCAAATTTGATAATGCTGTCAAAGTATGTTAGAAAAGAAATTTATAGAAATTGTAATGAAAATAATTTATTTGCATCAAATTATTTTTCTATATGAAACTATGTCAAATATGCTGAATAAAAAAATTTAAATCTTTACTCATTCTATTTTTCCTATCTCGTGTTTTATCCATATTCTTTTTAAATTTTTTTTATAAAATTTTTTTCTGATAATATATATAATGTTATTATATATATTATCATTTTATGTAATAATGTTATGGTTATGTTATCATAACCATAACATATAATGTTATGGTTATGTTATTATAACCACAGACCTGCCAACTCTCCTGCTTTTAGCAGGAGTCTCCTGCTTTTGCCTCAAATCTTCGCCCTCAGGCCTTCAGGGTGTTTTCTCCTGCTTTTTTCTATTTAGTGCAAGATAGAGGAAAAAAAACAACAATTTGTGCCTTCCCAACTTGTGCTTCAGATCATGCTGGGCATTTATTTAGAAAAACTTTTCCCCATAGCAACATCACTAAAAATTATGGTGAGTGTGAACCAAAACAGCAGCAATAACCAATGAAATGGCAAAATCGGAGATATCTTGGACACCATTAGGCAAAATGTTTTTTCACTTTCTATAGATGCCAGTTTTTTTTTTTTAAAATAATGCTAAGTCAGCAACATCTGCAGTTTTAAAACAGTAGCAGTTAAAAAAAAATTAAGAAATGCCTTTATAAAGTATTGTATTCATTATTGACATATTTTGTTAGTTTTGAACTTCTTCCTAAATTTGAAAAAATCAAAAGATATGTTTTAATATAATTCTGTAGAACCTTATATTTTATAGTAAGAACACGTATCTTTATTAGTCAGTGTCAGAATCTTATTGTGGTCTATTTTATGTAATGTAAATAATATATTTTGAAATAAACTTCTTGTAGGAAGTGTGAATCAGGTTTAATTTTCAATGTTGCGCTATGTCGTGATACAGAAAGAGTCTCCTGCTTTTTTATTTTCTAAGGTTGGCAGGTCTGTAACCATAACATATAATGTTATGGTTACATAATGTTATGCTTACAAAGCTGTCAACTGCTATACTTTTTGTGAAATATTTTTTTAAATTTTTTTTAAAACTATGAATCAGGGATCTGTCCAGGCCAAATTTACTATCGTTTAGCTGTAGCTTCACAAATTCAACTTTAGGAAAAACGGTAGTTTCACAAAATACTTTTTCTTCTTAAAATTTTATTTTTGTATCCCATAAGAAATGATAAATCCATATTTTTACCATATTTTTGTGTTGATTTTTTTAAATATAATTTTTAATTTTCACAAATTATGTCTAAATTTTCACAAAATAGGTAGGGTGACCTGGTAATTCCTGATCAAAAAATGCAAACATCTATTTTGTGAAAAAACTATTCAAGATAGAATTTTATTATTTACTGGAAGTTTGACTATATGAGATGAGTCCTATGCTACCTTCTTTTGTTTGAAAGTCTAATTAGAATTTAAAAGGTTTCAAATTTTTAGTGATCAGGAATTACCCCTTCTCTTGATCATTTCTGGGGTAATTACTGATCACCAGTTTTTATAGTAAATGGGCTGTTTAAAAATAATTATACAAAGGCAATTAACAAATAAGACATTAAGATCAAACAAATAAACCAAAAAGATATTTTTAAGCAGCTATTAAAGCATTTTATTTAAAAGCAGAAATGAAGATTAATACTTCAGCTCTGGCAGCAGCTCTCACACTGAAATTTTCAATCATTAAAAGAAATTAGCTATTTTTGCTTTTTAGAAGCTTAGTATCCTTTTTAGGCTTATAATTTCTCACCATATTTATATTAGGTTAGTTTATCAACTTAAGAATTATTCTAATAATGTACACACATGAAATTAAGATAGAAGAAAGGTAAGACAAGCTAGAAATTTTATGCATATCAGAACACATTTGTCTTGAATACAGTTAAAAACAAATTTTGTGATTATATTTAAAATGATTTTATAGTTGTTCCACTTAATAAATATGAACTGTTATTTAAGAAAAGACAATTAACTATTGATTACCTATTTTTTATACTATTTATAAGAGGAAATGAAAATGAACAGGAATTACCCAGTGATCAATAATCACCCCATCTGTAGGGGGCAACATTTGATATAGTTTCCTATAATCAATTATAATGTTTACAGTAGATGTGAAACAATTAAACAAAAGCTTACACTATTTTTATATCAAAGAAAAAGAAAGTAACTCAAAATATTTAATATTGCAGAAATGTGCACATTTTGAAACCCATCTTTGAAATGGAAAATGCAGAAAGCATTTTAAAAGATACTTATTTTGTTAGATTAAACAAAAAGCTATTACAATTAAGTAAATGTAGTTATACTTTAGTAAAGTGTACAAGCATTCTTGTCCATGTCTCAAATTTAAAAAAAAATTTTTTTTAAAAAATAAAACTTGAGTGATCATTATTTACCCCAGAAACAGAGTGATCCCGAATTACCCCGGGTCACCCTACCTCTCAGAAAAACCTAGACAGATCCCTGTAAATGCTTTCTTTATGAGTATAATATTCATTACATTCATTTAAATGCAGTGGTTTGACTCTAGATGACTACCCTTATGATAAAATCTTGAAACTGTTGAAATTGCTAATAAATGTAATAAGCTTAAAATAATTAAGTATTTTTATGCCTTAAAAAGTAATGTTACTTTAATTCATTTTAAGTTCTTGATTTTTTTTTTCTTTTTAAATTACGTTTTAAATTATTTGGTTTAAATGATGCTATTTGAATTGTTATTTTTTAATATTTTGTTTACATTTTAAATACATTTGTAATAATAATTTTTATTTTATAGGAAAAAATTTATACAACAATGAACATGTTGCTATAAAACTCGTAAGTATAGCTTATTATTTAAATTAATTTATGCAGTTTCTTGTGACTCATGATGAATTTTTTTATTTAAAAATGCCATTTTTTGTAAAAATAGAAAATGAAGAGCTGAGTGAGAAAGGTGCTAAGTTCGAGGGTTCACTGTTAATTTTATAACTGCCTCATATTTCTTTTTTTTTTCTCTTTTAGAAAAAGTAAAGAATAAAAGTTCAAAAACCCTTGAAAAAAAAGAGAAAAATAACCATTAAAAAAAACTATACAATAATCATTCAACAGATTAAATTTTAATAAAATGTTGGGACACCAGAAGTAACTTTTTAAGCAGAATGGCATCTGTTCTTTGTTAGACTCCTAAAAATTATGATTATTTTTATAAATTATATGTAAAAATAATGTTTTAAAAATACTTTTCTGTTAGATTTTATCTTGAAAAATCAGTAAAGAATTGTACTGCTTTTAATTTGTATTTGACACATTTAAAAGGTATTTTTTAAAATCTGAATTATACCTAACATTCATTTATTAAATGAATATAATTTATATAAATGAATGTCACATCCATTAAACATTTATTTATTTGTAATGCTTTATAATTTCTGTTTTAAATTTTATAAAAATTTGATCACTTATCATATAAACAAATAACTGGAATATTATCAGATTTGCTGCTGTGCATTCATTATACTGTAATGAATTTTTTCATTTTAGGAATCCATGAAATCAAAAGCACCTCAGCTACACTTAGAATATAGGTTTTATAAATTACTTGGTAACCAAGGTGAGAATATTTACTATTTTTTAAAAATTAAAACTTGTAAGTTATGCTAGTTAAACTACAGTAGGGAACCAATTATCCGTAAGGATTGGGACCATTGCTATTCCGGATAACTGATTTTTCCACTTTTCTGAATCGCTACAAAAAGCTGTTTTTTTAATTGTTAAACCCAACTAAAAACGAAAATGATTTGGAAATAATCTTAAAAAGAAGAAAAAACGATGAAACGAAGATACAATAATGATTATTTCCAAAATGATGGTAAGGTAAACATCTTTCAAAAAAGAAAAATCGAAAAATCTAATGAGGAAAAAAACATTTTTTAAAAAAAAATGCGGGAAAATTTATTGAATTTCGTTCCGGTTTTCTGATTTCCGGATAACGGGTTCTGTACTGTACTTAAAACTCTTGTAAACTTTCTCAGATTTTATGTATGAGATTTTCAGATTAGATTTTTGGGGAGGTCTGGAAATATTGCATTTTTAGCTGTAACCTTAAAAATATTCTGTATCTAATGTGAAAAACAATTCATGGTAATAATAAGCTGCTAATAAGCTTCAAAGTAATTAAAACCAACAATGTATTACATTTACTTCTTGTAAAAATTCTAATAAAAGGTTAAATTTTCTTAGATTTATTAAAATTGAAATATAATTTGTACAATTTTTTGTTTAAAAGTTAAACAATATTTACCATAAAATATACAGTAGTTATATAAGATTTACCATAGTTATATCAAGCATTGTGAGTTTTTTATGATTTTTGTATTGTTTGTACTTATGTTCAAAAATGTTAATTTCAAATTAATATAATTTCCAACTAATACTGCCTTTGTAGCCTTTTAGTGGCCGAGGAAAATTTGTTTTTGTAGAAAATTATGAAATTCAAATGCTATTTGTTTGTTTGTTATTGTTTTTTATAATTTATATATTTGTGTATTTTACAATCTACATATTAAACATTCACCCAGTGAAATTCTGTTTCCTACAAATGATAATAGTTGCCATATTTTGTATCACAAAGTTACAGCTTCTTTGCTCATTCAGTAAAAAATGTATATAAATCTGATAAAATATTGTTTGCATAGTAAAAATTATAATCTGAAATTTAGTTAAGATTTTCTTGAAAATTTGAAAAAGTCAGAAAATTTTTATTTGATATTTTTCTTTTTTAATAATTTTGAAATCAAGTGGTAAGTCTAGCTACAAATGTAACAAGCATTTTTGTACAAATGGTCCACTTTTTTCAATTTATACTTTCTTTTAGTTTTATCAAAAACTATTTAAAAATGAAAACATTTTAAAGTAAATTTAGCTTGTTTACTTTAATTATTTTTTATTACAATACTTGTTGCAACCTGCATCAATGCAGGCATTTTTTTTTTGAAATGTGTAAAATTGCAATATAAAATATTTGCTTGAAAAAATTAATTTTTATCTCATCGGTAGAAAATAGTTAACTTAAACTTCTGCTTTAAAATGAAAAAAGTATTTAATTTTATTCACATTTTAGGAATTAGTATTATTGTTAGAAGTTCCAAAACTAGGACATCATTCTTTAAAAGTACAAAATTTCATCTTTAAACTGAAACCATAAAAAGTTGCTGTTTTAGACTCTACCCGAATATATTTAAACTTTGAACAATTGTTAAATACTACATAAGTATTAATTATTAAGGTTTGTAAAATATATTATTTATAACCACAACCCTCACAGTAAAGATAAATAAACAGTGCTTTGTATAAATGATTAAGTAATAAAATGATGTTTATTTTGTTAACTATTTCAATGTCAGAAATTTGCACTATAGAATATATATTTGAATCCAGACAATTTAATTTTCATTAAAATTTCAAAAATGTTCTGTTTTTAAAGGCCTACTGTGATTGTTCTGGTTGAAGTCTTATTATTTAACATTAGCTCTTATTAGAACTATAAAGATTACTTCTAACTTACAGCATGATTTATCAATGTTATTGTTTGTACTGTTACAAAAATGTAATGTATGTTAAATGTTAAGACATTTTAAATCACGGTTAATACATTTTCATGCAGTAAAAGCTTGAATTAAAACTTTAAACAAAAAAAAAAGTTATATGTCTGTGTACTAGGGAAAGAGTGGAATCTAAAATACAAAAAAAAATTCAAACTTTACAAATCTCGTGCTTTCATGCTCCTGAGTCAAGCCTAACTCGATTTTTAATACAAAAAAGTAGCTGCCACCTTAAATCATTAATTCTTCACCTCTGAAGGTTTAGCAACACTGTATTCTGTGAGTATTCAAATATTATTGAAACACATGTCTAAAATTAATTATATTTACATAATTGTGGCAAACATGCACCTGAATGAGAAAATAATTTAGTGCATAAATGGTTTCTATGTACACCAAATTAAATACATAAACATATTTTTTATTTGCATATTTTATTATACTTAAAAAATTGTTTGAAAATGCTACTGTTAACTTGTATCTGTTACTAAAAGTAACAATGAATTACCAGGTTTTTTTTCTACTTTTCTGTTCAAATAAGAGATGACAACTTATGCAACAGAAAAAGCAGAAGAAATCATCGGGAAAAAATTGCCTCAGAAGAAATTGAAATATCAAATATTAGCGTTTTTTAAAGCAATTTATTATTGCAGTCTAGTTTAAATAATAGTATTAATTTCTGAGCTATTTAATGTAGCATTTTCAGATAAGATTAAAGAGTAGTTTCTTTAGAAATTAAAAGTAACTTTTATCCTTCAATATTTTATGAATATACAGGGTTGCCACAGGCTACTAAAATGCAACTATTTGCTACTATTTTTGACCTTAGGCGACTATGGCGACTTTTTTTGCCTGAAAAACTAATAAAATACTTATATAATTTAATAAAGTGCTTATTATGTGATTTCTCTGAGGGGCAGTTTTGTTATTTTTAATTGTTTTTTTCTTCTATTAACATTCATATTTTATTGCAATTCAACTTTTATTTAGGTACGTATTTTCTAATATGTATACCTTTTATATTTGTACAAAACTTTTTTTAATTGGAGCATAGTTAGGACTGGGCGATAAATCAATGTATCGCGAAATATCGATTTAACGCATATATCAGTAGGCCGATGTAATGACTTTCGTTTTAGGCGATGCATCAGAAATCTGATTTAAGAAGTCGGAATTGGATTACAATCGAGGTTTAACGATTTAATATGCAAGGACCCTTGACTAGGCTAACTCTGTTACCGCACTAACGAAGACGATTTTGATTTCGTCTAGCTGCAGAGATGTAGATAGCGTTTTGCTATTAAGATGATGTTAGTTTTGTGATGTTGAATGACGAAGAGCGAATTGAATCAGAACTCCCGGTTTCGTGCGAGGATCAGCGTTGTAATATAGAACGCAATGCATAGTTTCTTTATGTCCATTTTTGTCTTTGGGATTTTGCTTATTTTGAAGATTATTTTCAATGGGACTTAAGTCATTTTGCGATCGTTGTGCATTTTATTTCGTCGGAAATAATTGTCGGGTTTCTTGTTAATTATTTTCAGTGAGTCATTTGCAGCGATCGTTTCGTTCTGCATTATTTCATACCATTTTTTTTCTGTCTGGGTTTAACGATTCTTGTCAATTATTTTTAGTAGACCTTCTGTTACTTTGCGATTGCTGCACAATCGCTGTTATCTTGAATTTTCGTTCTGAACTCAATAGATCAAATAATTGATTTTTTTCAATTATTGTTTTTTATCCTAAGCGATACAATTTAATAGGGGTATTTTGTATTTAACTTTGTTATAAAAAGTTAGTTTTTTAAAATTTATTAAATGTAATTAAGTATAATAATTTGATTGTTTTCAACCAATAAATGCTCAGTCGTTTTTAATTATAAAAAAATTAAAACAAAACTTACCTTTATTTAATTTGCTTTTATTTTTGAAAAAATGAAAACAAAGTTTTAAAAAAATTTGGCTATTAGTTGAAACAATTTTTTTTTTAATTAAAAAAAAAGGTTTAGTAATGTTTTGACGTTTTTAGTAATTTAACATTAGTACTTGAAGTATTTTTTTAAAATTTTTATTAAAATTCTTTCAATACTTGTTTGTTTTATAATTTGTTCGATAGTCAGTATAATTTTTAAACAAATGAATCTTTAGTCGATTTTATTTTCAAAAATGAAAATAATAAATAAGTAAAAATATTTTTACATTTATTAAGTACAGAATTTGACCATTAGTTAATAGTACTACTTTTTATTATTTTAAATAAGTAAATAAAAAAGAGTCTAATGATGTTTCAAAAGCGTGTTTTTTTTTCAACAAATAATAAATAAAAAAAAAAATTTCGAAAGTGAACATTTATTTGGTTTGTTTTCCACTTACGTTTTTTTTCTTCTTTTAATTTTTAATGCATGTATGTAAAATAATTTGTTGCAGTATTATTATTTTTAAATCAATAAATCTTAAATCATTTTTAGTTTGAGAAAAATGAAATAAAGCTTGGGTTTGCTTTTACTTTGACTTCTTTATTAATTTAATTGAAAAAATTAAGCAATTGGTATTGATGTCATAGTAGAATATGTTTCGAATTAATATTTTCTTTTGTACTAGATTTATTCTTTTTTATTTATTTTTGATTGATTTAAAGATTTCCCATAGGTAATTTTGAACGTACGCTAAATTGCGATGCATCACTATATCGTGATGTCTAACTGACGATGTATCACAATTTAAAATTTCTGACATCAACCAGTCCTAATAATAGTATTTGACAATTAAGTTATAATTTTAGTTATTTGGCTACTATTTTTGATACATTTTTGTTCCTGTTCAGGCAACTATTTTCATAGTTTTAGGCAACTATTTTTATGCTTGAGGCTACTAAAAGCAACTATTTTTGTTCATTTTTTACTGTGGCAACCCTGATATAGTAAAACCTTGTTTTTTCTTAAAAATTTTGTAAAGATGTAATAAATTTTTATTATCACTAAATTAACAGATCACGTACTTCACACATATCACTGTGAATGACCGTATGGGTGGTTGTTGATTTCCACTGGTGAATGTTGACAATCATATAGTTGCTTTGGTAAATGTCCAAAATATATAGTGTGTCTAGTTAAGTTCCACTGCCCTGTATGTCCTACATCAATGTTTTTTTAAGGTTCAGTGCAACTGCCCGGAATGCATTTAACCAGTATTCTGAACACTGATGTTTCTCCTAATCCATCCTCAGCAGATATTAAAGTATCAAATAAAATAATAGAAAAATAGTTATTTTTTTAAAAAAGGTGTTGATATGAAAAACTTTTTAATTTTCTGGAATTTTAATAAATTTATTTAAACTATTATTATAATTTTCATTGCTTAATGGTTCTTTTGGTCATTTTTAGTGTCTTGAAAGAAATAGGTTTCTTCTAGGTAGATAAAATGTGAATTTATTTTTAGAATATATCCAAGCCTATTTTATATGGAATTTTTAATCTTTTACAGAGGGTATACCCAAAGTGTTTTATTTTGGGCCATGTGGCAAATACAATGCACTTGTGATGGAGCTGCTTGGTCCCAGCCTTGAAGATTTGTTTGATTTATGTGATCGAAAATTTAGTCTCAAAACAGTTCTTATGATAGCTATTCAATTGGTTAGTATCATCATGCATGTATGTTTTTCATTTTTCAGGGAATTAAGTGAAAATGGAATGCAAAGGAGACTTCAAATAAATATTTCTTGATAATTTCTATGGAATATTAATCAAAACTGTAAAGCCATAAAAATATGTTCTCTAATTTTAAGTCAATCATTTAAAACTACACAATTTAACCGATTTTAGAATTTTTAAAATTTAATTCATAAAATAATAAATAAACTGATTAATAAAATGAAGCTGATGAAAACTGGGCATGTGCTGCATAAAAGTACTATTTTAAATAATAAAATCTTATGAAATTTTTTTTAAGAAAAATTTCACATTTTAAAATACTTTTGTCATTAATTAAAAATTACTCCAAAAAGTTTGTTTTGCTTATTGAATATTTCCACAGTTATAATAAAAAAACTTAAAGCAAAATTTTTTGTTGTTGTTTTATTTATTAAAATGCCTATATTTCCATGTATATTCAAGCTAGGTTTAAGAAATTTTGTGCAGTTATAGCTTATAATAATCAAATGATTTGTACAACTTGCAAGCTTATTGCTATATTTCTTGACAAAGGGTGTTGAAAACACTCTTTTTCGCTTGTAATTTATTGTCAGTCCCTCAAACCTCTAAATGCTATAAATTTTATTGATAGTTTACTTTTGATAAATTGCATGACCTAAACTCCTCCAAAATTATAAAATAATTGTCTTAATATTTCTTGAGAAATTTGAAAATAATGCACTTTTTAAAGAGCTTTAAAAAATATTTAAAATTCATCTTATTAAATGAATTTTAAAAAACTTCCAAAAACAGGTAGATCATATTGGTATGTTAGGAATGTATGAGAATTCTTTGTAATTTGTTAATTTGTCTTAAAATACCTTTATCGCATAATTTTTATAACAAGATTTTTTTAATGAAAAGCATTTTTTTTCAGAAGAAACTAAAATTCTGGTAGAATTATGGTTTATATTCATTATTTTTTTAAAAAAACTATTTGGTTTGACCCAACCAAGTATGAATAAATGTAACAATTTTATTTGTTTCAAGCTATTTTGTTTAATACTATTTCAAGGGTGATTTATAACATGTAATTTAACATTCTTTATGTTTTTTTAATATAGCCAGCTAAAGCTATTTTAATCATAAGCCTGGTTCTATGAATCAAGTATTTGTAAAGTATTTTATCTTTAAATGATAACTTTTTTTTAAAATCTATTTTTTTAATCATGCACGAATCTCCTTTTATTATTATTATTAATATATTTTATTATTATTGTTAATATATTTTATTATTATTAATGTATCATGGTGTGTAGCGTTTTTAAAAAGTGCTTAAAGGTGCTTATTTACGATTTTTGTTTTTTAAAAGCCCTTAAAGGCACTTTTTCATTGGGTGTTTTTAAAAAGTGCTTAATTTTCCCTCTCCCGAAATGAGTTTTTTTTCTTCTTTACCATGTCGATTTTCACCACGTATTATGCAGAAGCGTGCTTTTCAATTCAACGTCTTCACTATTCATTCAACCACAATTTATTTCAGCTTTCCATCGATCCATAGTGTATGAAGGCGCCAATCATTTTACATGTTTGATTAAATTCTTGCAAGTCCACATGCGTTACTGCTGAGCTACGTTCAGTTCTTTTACTGTCATGTGCAACTCTGCTGCATTTTGCAAGATATTCTCAATTTCATGCTACATTTTCCACCCTCTGATATCGAGCCAAAAAACCTCTTGATCTTTTTCTAATGGCTAATATAACCAAGAAAAGAGTTCTTTGTCAGAAACTGGTTTTTTTTTCATGATCATGTAAAGTCTTTGAAAATTATTTTGCATTTTATTAATATATGTAGTGCTTAAAAATATTTTCTGAGTGCTTAAAAGGTGCTTATTTTTTGTTGAGAGATTTGGCTACGCACCCTGTGTATTTTATTCTTTAATACTGTTTTATAGCAAATATTTTTCTATGTCTCAAATTAATACATTATTAAATCTTCTTTATATGGCATAAAAGAAAAGTTGTTTAAAGATAAATTCATCTTGCGTTTTTTTCAATTGTGTGTTTTTTCTTTTTTTAATAAAATGGTTTTAGAAATTTTAGTCAACCTGCATTTTATGTTACACCTTTTGAAACAACACAATTTTATCAGTTCTAAAATTAAATTAGAAAAAGATGTTTGTAGTTTGCATAAGTCTGTTCTACAGTAGGCCATAATGCATTTCTATTTAATTTTAATTAAATTTGACTCTTGGATGTATTGTGTATTATAAAACAATTTTTTATGCAGTAAAATATATATTTAAATGTATTGACATGATTTATTTTTAATAATATTTCAATCATAATTATATTTTTAAAAAAATCAACTAATTCTAAACAAAAATTCAAAAAAATCTGATGTAAATGAAATTTTTTTTTAAATATAAAAGTTTGAACCTTGCTATTATTAGATACTAAGTATTTTATTATTTTTCATAACCTATTTTTTCCCTTCCAGCTTCACCGTGTTGAATATGTTCATTCCAAACACTTAATTTACCGAGATGTAAAGCCTGAAAATTTCTTAATAGGAAGGCAGTCAACTAAAAAACATAACATTATCCATATAATCGATTTTGGTTTAGCTAAAGAATATATAGACCCTGAAACCAATAAGCACATACCTTATAGGGAACATAAAAGTCTTACTGGCACAGCTAGGTATATGAGCATCAACACTCACTTAGGAAAAGGTAAATATTTTTGTGTCATGTAATACTTTTTTTTTTTTTTAATTATTATTATAATTTTTTTTCCTTCAAATTTTACCCCAATAGCCTGTGTTCTGTTTATTAATTTTAAATGTTTGCTATTATATGAAAATATGTGACCATTTAAATGTAATTTTCCATAATAATTATTGAAATACAAGAAATTTAGATAAATGGGATAAAAAAATTACTTACAGAGCAATAGGGAAAAACCGGGAATTATCACGGAATTTCTCAAAAATCTTAGTAAAAGCAGGAAAAAGTTCAGTTATTTATCATTTTTTCTCCTTTTTTCACATATTTTTTTTAGAAATTACGATCGTTTAAATACTAAGTTATTAGGACTTACAAATTTTGAATTTGAGTATTTTGAATATAATGAACTTTTCAGTTTGTAGCTCACTGCCCTTTTTAAGGTCTAGAATAAAACCTGCCTTATTTTGAAATGCAAAGTGTTTGTTTTATAATATTAACCTGCCCATTAATGTTCTTATTTTATTTTACCCTGATTGATTCAATGATATATCATTTTCAATGATAAATTATTTATTTAATAAAATCCAATATTAAATATTATCTGGGTAATTTAAGAAAAATCCCTATTTTTTGGGAAAAGTAAGGAATAACAATTAAGAAATATTATATTTACAGAATTTTAAAACAACTAGTATTTTGAAAATAAACAGCGATTAATATCTGTTATGTAACTTTTTAAATGGTAGAATAATTGAATGAATGATATATACAGCACACTAATTGCATTTTAAATTAATCATACTACATATTACTATTTTAAAAAAAAGGAGCATGTCACTGTTTGTAACGCTTCTTGTAAATAACACCTAAGAGACATGATTAATTTTTCAGAGCAAAGTCGTAGAGATGATTTAGAAGCTCTAGGACACATGTTCATGTATTTCCTTCGTGGCAGTCTACCTTGGCAAGGTCTCAAAGCAGACACTCTCAAAGAAAGATACCAAAAAATAGGAGATACGAAAAGAGCTACGCCTATTGAAAATCTATGTGAAGGTTATCCAGGTAATAATTTTTTTCCTTACCTCTTAGTTTGAAATTGTCTATTAATTTCAAATGCTTTCTTTCTAATTGTCTTATAAGTCAGAAATGTTTAGTTAATTATTATTTTTTAGTTAACGTTTTCATTGTAGTTTTCTTTTATTACCTTTATAAGTGTCTTTTAGGTTGAAATTATGTAGATAGGAATGTTTTTTCTTCATAATTGTCTTTCAGATACATGTTCTCTTTAGTTAAAAATGTTTTCTTTTTATTAGTCTTTTAGTTAATGTTTTAATTGTTATGGATTAATGTTTTTTGAAGTTAAAAATGTTTTCCTTTTAATTTTCATTTAAGTTGAAATTTAATATTTATAATTATCTTTAAGGTTAAAATTTTTTTGTTTTGTGGATTAAAATGTTTTTTTTTTCTTTTTAATTGTCTTTTAGTTTCACATTTTCTTTGTTTTCTTTCTAATTGTCTTTTAGTTAATGTTTTATTTGTATTTGTTTTCTAGTTCAAAATACATTTTTTGCTATTAATTGTTTTCCTTTCTTAGATATAAATATTTTCATTGTAATTTTCTTTTAAGCTCAAATGTTCCCTTCATAATTGTTAAGCTCAAATGTTGCCTACATAATTGTTTTTTAGCTTAAAGTTAGTCATTTCAGATTGTAATTTATTGGCTTTTAGGATTTTATGTTTTATTTGTAATAACAGTGTATCTGCACACCTGGAAAGCCATGAATTTCGGTATTGAACAAAATTTGTCATGAAATGTCATGATTTTATCTATTTTTTAAAAAAAAAAAAAAAATCATGGAAAATCATGGATTTAGGTCGCTCAAGAATCAAAATTTTAAAATCAGGGTTCGTATAGACTCCTTATACTCCTTAGAAACTCCTTGGAAATAAAAAGATCTCCAAAGAGTACTTGGAACTACTTAGATTTCCAAATTAGTCCTTTAACACNACTCCTTAGATTATTGTGTTGCATAGATGAACTTACTAAGTCTGCTGATGAATTTGCTGCCCATGAGGGGAAACGAAACAATATAACTTAGCTGTCAAAATCTAATAGTTTAGGAAAAACTTTAAAAGAAAAGAAATTGAATTGCAAGAGTTGAAGAAAAAAATAACAGCAAATAATTTTACATGTTACAAGCAGACTTAATTAATGATTTACTGTGATTTTTTTTATTTTTATAGATGAATTGCCTTAGATTTTCTTATGTATTCAAGTTTAAAAATATAAGATTGGTAGGTTTTTATGTTAATCTTTAACATCTGTACTTTAACAAGATTGATTAAAATATTTGAAGCTGGAAAAAGTGTTTATGTGTGAAAGTGATAACTTTATTTATTTTTCTTGATGAGGATTGACAAAGTCAAAATTTATTTCAAAAGGGCTTGAAAAAAATATCTTATGCAAAATATACATTTTTGCAAGTTCTTTTTAGTAACTGCTTTTTGATTTAAAAAAAAACTGTCTAGTTATCTTTTACGCAATGTTTTTAAATTTTGGACTCCTTGGATTTCTTCTTCTGATCTCTGTATGAACCCTGTAAAATAGAATTTACCCCTTACTTCCAATTTCATTGTGTTCTGAGTAACTGAATTTGTAACAAAATTCCCACTCGCAGTCATATTTTATTAAATTATAAAATGTTTGTATCATTCAAATTCTAGATGAAGCAAGCCAGTCATCAGCAAATTTTTTTTATTCCGAAATGAGAACAGAAAAGTCAGGAGTATTTCTTACCTTCGCTGAACAAGAAAAGTATCTTTAGAATACAATTCTGCAGAATTTTTTTTTTGTTTTTTTGTTTTTGTATTTTTTTCTGCTATTTTATTGCTTCAACTCTTTTTTTACTCTGTTTTTTAAATTTAAAATCTATAAATATGAAGTTGCAGAGTACAACAGTTTTGGCTATACCTATCATTTCAATTAATGTTATTATAATGCCTTTTTAAATTTATTGTTGTTTTTGTTGGAGAAAATAGTAACTTCATTAAGTCGTGACAATTTCTTGGAATTAGTCGTGGAAAGTCACAAGTTTGAAAATCAAAAATGTGGCAGATACCCTGTAATAAACTTTTAATTTGAAATGTTTTCTCCATAAGTGACTGTCTTTTAGATTTGAATATTTTGATTGTAATTGTCTTGTATCACTTGTCTTTGTTTTGAAATGTTTTTTTTAAAAATCAATGCACTATAATTTTTATTTAAGATGAAATGTCTACTTACTTGCATTATGTAAGGAGACTGGATTTCTTTGAAACTCCAGACTATGACTATTTAAGAAAATTATTCCAAGATCTCTTTGATAAGAAGAAATATGTTGATGATGCGGAATTTGATTGGACAGGAAAACAACTGGTAATGTTATAATCTTTTGTATTTTGGCATGCTATACTCCCATTTGACAACCACTTTCATGTTTAGAATTTTTTTGAGTGATTGATTTTTTTGTATTTAATTTCTCTTAAAACTCTTTTAACTGTTATGCTTTATTTGTATTCGCTGCTATGCATGCACTTTGTTGACTTCACATTTTGCTTTCTTGTTCATACGCTACCCATGTTCTTCCCATAGCTGCAGTCCAGTATGAGTAAATTTTATTAGTTTTTATAAACAGGGTGCATAGAGTTTTTAAAAAGTACTTAAAGGGGCTTATTCAAGGCTGCCACTCCACAGAGAAAACCTGGAAAATACAGGGAATTTAAAAATGACCTAAATTAACAGGGAATGTTTAGTTTTTCCTTACAATACAGGGAATTTTATTTTAGTCTTTTTAAAAAGTGGTCACTCAAAGCGCATTCTATGGGATATTTAAGGATGATATTTCTGCTACACTAAACTGTTTCATTTACTATAGCATTATTTGTTATAAGCATTATTTGTTTAAAGTAGTTTAAGCTGTTCCTTATTTCTTCAAGTTTTCCAGCAATTAAAACTAGTATAGTTAGCATAATATAGCTCAGACGCGAGCACAGTGATAGTTTTTTTCCTCTTAATATATTGTGTATAATACGTACTGGGAAAACACATGTTTTTTTCCCAGATTTGAGTGACAACCCTGTTATGTTCGATATTCGTTTATATCAGTGACATTTTATTCCACGAACCACTTTGGCATGTCGTTGAACCGTAGCACACAAAAGAGCCAATTATTTTACATGTTGGAGGAATTACTGGTGGGTCCACATGCTGGTTTCAGTGGAAAGGATTCTTGCATTTACACATGCAGCTTTTTGCGAGAGATTCTCGATTTCAAGCCTCTTCTGGCGCCCTCTGAAATGGAACAGAAAATCTTTAGAATTTTTTATGATCATGGGGACCAATTGCCCATTGCCAAATATTTCAACATTAGCAAAACAAAATTTTACTTCTCTCTCTTGTTTTCTTTGCTGGTGAAGCTCATTGTCTTCATCACTTGCAAGCCGATGACATTCTTGCTCTGTTCGATCAGTACCACAATCCTTGGACATGACTTAGGAATCATTCACTAATTACTTACTTTCATGCAGGTTCAAAGCTGTCGACAATCACCAATCTTCATCATTACGAAATTTTTTGTCTCCCATCTATTCATTTAATTTAATAAAAGATAAAAACTACTGAGATTTATTAATTGCGGGAGTTTTTCCGTAGGAACAATCTCCTAAGTGTATAAAGTTTTTTTTTTTTTTATATTGTAGTGTTATTTCACTAATTTGTTACTAAAATTTTCAATGCCCTATAGTTTTATTTTATGGCACACAAAAAAAAACCTCAATAATTTTTAGTAGCAAGATTTTAAATAAAGTAGGAAATTAGAAGTTTTTCACTGTTTTAATATTCAGCAAAGACAATAAAAAATCTTATATTGTTCAACTTTGTCTTTTCAAATAACTTTTAACTCCTCTCTTTATCATTTCATTTAAAAATAATTGAAATTAAAAACTTAATATTTTCAGATTCGCTGAACGTAATGAATATACCAAATAATAATTTGCTTGCGTCAGAAAAGTTTAACTTCAATATTTATTATATTTTCAGTTCGAAATTATTGAAAAACTTTTTAATCATTCAATTTAAAAAATACTGAATCAAATTACAAATTAAAAAAATTTTTTTTTTGAGTGCCATTCTTTAATTTTTGTTTGTAATATTAATTTATTAAAATTTTCTTAGTGTGATTAATTCTCTACACATCTTCGTCAAATCAGTATGATCAATAATATTAATCTTGTAAATGATTTAGATGAGTTTACATTTATAAGTAATTTTTATTTAAATCTGAAAAATACACTTGGTAATTATTTCTAAACTTTTCCTTTTTCTGGTTAAACTAATTGTAATTTTGCATTAAAATTATCTTTTTTTGCATAATTGAAAAAATAATTATTAATTTTAAAAATAGAATGAGCTTCTCAGTACGGAATCCGTGTAAAATTGTGCACAAAATGTTATGGTGGCTGATATAATAAAAAATGGAGTTGCTAATGTAATAAAAAAATAGAGTTCTTCATCAGAAGCTTGTTGTTTTGTTATGATTTTGTTAAGTCATAATGTAAATATTCATAAAATTCACAAATGCAAATATCTTTGCATTTAGTGAATATATTTTTTGAATGCTTGAAAGATGTTTATTTTTTTGGTTAAAGATTTGGCTATGCACCCTATGTAAAACACAAAAGTAGCTGGATTTTTTTTTAATGTTAGATTTTCTAGAAAAAATTTTTCATATTTTTTTAATACTAAAAGTATAAGAACATGTCGACAACTGACTCTTCAAATGTATTAAAATTGATTATCTTTAAAAAATTGTTTATTTTAAAAGTTAATAATGTGCTTATGAGTTGCTCAGTTAATGCAGTTTCTTTATTTTGAAAAGAAAAGAAAAGAAGAAGAGTAATTGGCCATAAAAGAGTAATTGGCATGCATTCAAGAATATACATGAGTAAATGTTACGTTTCCACATGCTCAAATAAAAATGAATATTTGTGAATTTCAAATTTGTTTAAGCTTGTTGTTGCTTGATTTTTCGGCTTAATATTTCATATAAATTTTCTCTGAATGTTAGTAGTAGTAATTGCACTAAATTTTTTTTATATGTTATACAACAGGCTTAGAGTTTTTTCCCACCTCCTTTAATGATTGGCAACAATATTCTTATTTTTGTTTTTATTTGTCTACTAGTGCACTAGTATTAAGGAATATTGTGATATTGTAGGAATAGGAATATTGTAAATCATTTATTTGATTTGTAAACTTTTTTTTTTAGTATTTTTAGTAATGGAATATTTTTGTTTTGTTTTTCAATTTAATACTTTCATGTATGTCCTACAGATGTAGGAACAATTGGTTCCTTCATTCAACATGCCCATTAAACAGGTCTGCCGAAATGATCAAAAATAAGAACTAGACCACACTAAAATTGAGAATTCATCTAACACCACACGCAGTTTCTAAAGTACATTTAATAAAGTATTTTCAAGGATTGGGAATCTCCTTTCTTTTTTAATTTATTTTGTGTGATTCATCATAATAATGTTATTAATTCTGTGGTTTTTAAGGATTGCTCTAAATAAAACTAGTTGTACTTGAAAAGCTTTTTTTTTTTTTTTTTTAATTTTTTTATTAAATTGTTAAATTTGTACTTAATTATAACCTAATCACTGCATCATTTAACTGAATAAAAATATTTAATATCTTTACCAATAATTAGAAAAACATTTCTTCTTTAAATCCGGATTGTGAATGTGTATGCTGAACCAATTTTCTAGTATAAGAAAAGGGATCTAGCGTGCCAAACTAACTGATGTTGCTACCCATGTGCTGGTGGTCTCTGAATTTCTTGACTAACAACTGGCACTTGAAGGATTGCTCTATGTTTTTCATAATTAAAATATTTATAAATAACACTGTATTCTTGATAACGATAAAGATAACTTTAAAAGAAAATTTATACAGTGATCAAAACTTTCCATTAGCTTTGTCAAAAAACTCTGTTCATGTTATCATGTTAGCTCTGAAAAAAGAGTATGTGAAAAATGCATACTTTAAAAAGATTATTTTGAAATATTTTAAAAACTCTATAGAATATTTTTTTATGCTATAGAATATTTTTTTATGCTATAGAATATTTTTCAAGAAAGTCTCAAATCTCTATATGTTTAAATTAGTATAATTATTGCATTTGCATGTATGTACAAGCATGTTTAAATTGCTTTATTTTTTCAATATGTCAATAATGCCTTTCTTTGTAAACTTTTTGTCTGCATGCTTACCTTTGATCTTTCTTGTGGCTGTTCTTTCTCTCTTCTGAAGCCCCAAAATTTCCTGCAGTTGCAGCAGTTGCGTAATGCCCCACCATCTGATATATCAGGGAAGGTCGGTATATGAACTGCATGGTTGTATTTTGTAGTTGCTCTTTGGTCATATTTGTCATCCCATTTTGTAACCAGAGAGAGTTGTTCTTCAATCTCTCTTATTTTGTCATTTCTTTCCAGATCATACTATTAACACATGTTTTGATATATTCTGTAATACATAAATTTTTTGTGTGAATTTTCTAAAATTTTCTAATCATCATCAGCTTTATTAAAGTAAAAATGTGATTAAATCATGGCTTTTTAGTAACAAGGCATAATTATTGTTATATAGAAGAATATTTAAGGAAAAAGTCAACTGGAAAATGTATTGAAGGTGGCCGTCTTGTTGTACGCACAACGCTTTTTGAATAATGAGCTACAAAAACTAAGATATAACATAATGTAATATATATTTTTTACACAGCTCAATGCTGAAATCGTGAAAATGCCGAGGGTAATTCTCCGCAAATAGGCAAAACAAGGTATTTCAGTTTCTTTTTGAGAAAAGTGAATAATTTATTTATTCAATATATAGTTTGAAAATGCCTTTAGTATATTATCTCATAGGTTTGGAGTATTATTTCAAATAAATATTTTTATTAAGTTTTAAACTTATAAAATCTCATTACATTTCAACTCTTACAAATACAAAAAAAGTTATTTCTCTCTGAAATACATATACTCAATTTTTATCTATTAAAATTAACCCTTGTAGTGTTGTCTCTATGTATTAAGTTAGTTTTTTTGGTCTTTATAAATGGGTTCTTTATTTAGCGAAAAAGTTTGAAATTGATTATTCATATCATTCCCTCCCTCATAACAGTTCAAACTGTTTCAGATGACTGGCATTGTTTAAGTAAAAATCATGTTCATGTTTTAAGAACATGTTCTGATGAAACTGCAAAACAAATTTGAGTAAATTGGGAGGAGCTCCACTGCATGTAAAAAGAAACTGAATAAGCAAATTAGATGAGTGACACTCTGATTAAATTTATAAAGTTAATTTATTTTCTAAAAACGTATTAATAAGTGTTTTCTCTAATGGAATAGTTAAGGAATTATTCTTCTGGGAATAAAATTAAGAAGTAAATAGTGCTCAGTTTTTCACTCCTTTACTTATCATTCTCTCATTGTGAGATAATGACTCTTTTATAATTTATGAATTATTAATTTATGTTCTAAATGTGTATTAATAAGTGTTCTAAATTCCTCTTAATGAAATAGGTTCAGAATATTAATTTTGCATGCTTGCAAACATTTTAGCATTTCATAAAAAGTTTTTTCTAGTGGTAGTAAAATAATTATTGAAGTAATATTGTAGACAAATAATAAATTCACTTTTCACCATCACTCAAAACAAAATAAAATAAGGAGTTCTTCTTTATGTATATTTAAGCTGTTTAAATGTAATGGTAGTTTTCAAAAATATATTGAATCATATTTGTTAAAACAGAAATCAAGCATAAATGAAAAATTTTTGCAATCTCGTTAAATGTAACAAAAAGATTTTCTGGAAAAGTTGGCAGTTTGGATATTGTTATTTTTGTGTATAAATTTCAAAAGATATGTTATTTTCCTCCTTCCCCTCACTGTAAGAAAATGATACTTTTGTGAGGAATTGATACAAATGTTTTTTTTGTTTTTTTTTAACCTATGTAAAAATGATATTTTTGTTTTACTTTATTATTTTTTACTGCAATTAAGGACTGACAAATTCTTAAATATACTCATTAAAATTATTTTTAAAATATTGATAACTAAAATTATTCCCGCTCCTTATTATCATTCCCTTTCTTTAAAAACTTATAATGATTTTAGCATTTTTTGGAGCATTAATGTCCAAATGAGCTGCTATGTCTGTCTTGTCTCGTGCCTTCTCGCTATCTCCAAAAAATTTAAAATTTCTGCCGTAATTTTTTGTCTTGTTGTCACTACCTGAATAAAGCCTATTTGTTGAGATTGATCCTGTTTGAGTATTTAAATTCTATTTGAAAATAACAGAGGTGCTCCAGAAAAAATCTGGATTTTCAGATTTTTTGATAATCACGATCCAGAAGTTTCTGGAAATCCAAGGTCCAGAAGTTGCAAGAAATCATGGATTATATTTATGTATAAAAATTCTTGTATGTTTTATTTAGAAATATTAGAACTAGAATTTATACTTGGCATATTATTCATTTGTAATTATTTTTTCTGGTAGAATAATAAATGTGATTAGAAATAAAAGTAAACTTATTCATACATTCCTTTAGAGTATGCTGCTTATAATTTATTTAGAATTTCATGTTTGGAAATTATCATTGACTTAAATTTATAAAGACATTAATTTTTATGAAATGCGTCATTCATAATTTTACTCAAAAAATTTTCAGGATTTTTGAGTCTCACAATCACCCCTGAAATAATATGAATGATTTGCGCAGTTACATTTTTGCTTGAATGCCCACAATAACATAAATTATTAAATGTAAATAAATTAAAATATACAGATACAAGGTAAATTATAATGATGCCTTGAATTCATAGATATACAAATTAAGAAGGAAAAGAGCGAAATTAAAATTTTCACTTACCTCTAAAGTTCTTTATCATTCCACAGAAAGAGAATTTACAACAACAAGTAACAGTATCAAGTTAATGCAATGTTTGTTTTGAATTTTTAAAATAGTTTTTTTCTTCTAATTTATCTATCGTTACAATCTTAAAAACTTTATTTTTTTTAATTATTTGTTGTTCATATATAAAACTTTATGAGATAACATATATTAATGCAAACACACAACCCATTGTCATATACAAAAATTACATTATGTTAAAGATTGCTGTTTCAGAGCACAACCATAAAAGATTTTTTTTTCTGATAATTTTTCTTTCATATTTTTATTGATGCACAAGAAAATATCAAAGGTCAAGTTAAAAGGCTATCTGGGATACTTTGAACTATAAGCCATTGTTTGCGCATCTCTGTGGTATACCATGAATTATACTAAAGGTTATGGTTATCCTATTGTGCTCAATTAAGTATTTTTATGTAAATATGTGCATCCTATAAAGTTTGATGCTAAAAAATTAGGATTATGTCTGTAAATATAATAAGAGTTTATCCAAAAATGATTTAATTTGAGTCTAATGTATTAGATGTTTTTAAATATAATTTTTTCTTAGCCATTAAATGCAAAGGTTTTAGTAGTAATTTGATACCACCATGAAACCTGTCTAAATATTGTTAGGACATAATAAATATATTTATATGTTGCTATAGTTAGCTTGAACTATGTTTATGCATCTGAGATAATGTATATGCTCATTGTAAACATTTCTGTTGTGTTTATTGATTTATTTTACTATTTCATTATTTATTTTTCAATTAAAATGTGTAAAATCTATGATTTAAACTTCAAAGATTTTTCCACGATGCCCCCAATACATTTTTTCCCCCCATTTGAAAAAGTAGACATAGTTGACTAAAAAAATTTTATATTTATATATATATATATTTTAAGTGGAAATAGTTCATATAAGCAAGCAGGAACCAATGTACATGCTTATTAATTTCTGCTACCTCACTCTTCTTGCATCTGTGATGACATTACCTGCATCATTAAAAAGTTTAAGCACTGAATCTTATTTTAATCTAAATATTTTCATAATGTTTTTTTTTTTTTTTTTTTTTTTTTTTTTTTTTTTTTTAATGAGTTTATTTCTCAAAAAATAATTGCAAAGTATTTATTTTGCCAAGGAGAAAAGAAAGATCATCTAAGTTGTTATGCATCATATAAATAAAATTTATTAAAATTTACTTTTAATTTATTGAAACTGTACTCATAGCCGCCAACTCTACTGGCTTTTGCGTTTTTTCTGGTCTACTGGTTTAATAAAAATTCTCTTGGTTTTTTTGTATACTTTAGAAAATTCCCTAAATTTTAGTTACTTTCATAAAAAAAATCCCTACTGAAATAGAAATTTTGCACATTTTATTGCTTGTTATAATATAATATTTAAATAAGTATTAATAATACATAATAAAGTGAGCTTCAATTATAAAAATCAGTTTAGAACTTTTGTTTTGTTTTAAAATGTTCATTTTCTTTTTTCTACAGAGCTCCCTTTTTAAATTAATTATAAAAAAAAAACTTCTAACTATCTTTGATGATTTAAGTATTTATTACTATTCAAAATTAGGAGGTGACATTTCTAGTTCATGATGATTCATTTCATGTCAATCATAACTGGAAAATATTGCAGTTTGTCTACTTTGTTGACTATAAAAATCCCTTAAATTCCTTATGTGTAATATATTTAGTACATTATGCAACAATTATCATGAAATTTATATTTCATAAAATCTACTAGATATTTTTCTATCCATGTTGACAGCTATGTGTACTAATATAATAAAAATATTACTAAATGAAATAAATAAAGATGTGTGCTAAGATAAACAAAAATTCAAATGTGTTCTGCAGTAATTATTTAATTGTCTAAATGGGATTGTTGAATTTCAATAGGTAGTTCAAGTTAGCTTGGATTTGTAATCACTGTTAATTTATTAATATTTTTATTTTCTTTAAAATTTTTTTTGTTTTTTTTGTTCATGGTACGTATGTAACTGCTATAAAAGGTTATCCTCATAAAGATTTAAATGCTAACTCATTCTAGATTTTTTATTGTTCAAGGTGAGCTAATATTATTGAAAATGTTTTGGCCTCATTGCATATTTTGAAACAATAAAGTACTACCAATTAATCCATTTATTGTTCTCTTAATTTTAAAAATGTATAACCCCTCTTTTTTTTCATGGTACATATATGTGCGCTATGAAAGATTATCTTTATGAAAGTTTAAATCTAAACTTCTGGATTATTTAAAAATTAATTGAATGAATTTTTTATGAGCTAATGTCATAGAAAATGTTCAGTCTTGGTTGCATGTT
This sequence comes from Parasteatoda tepidariorum, assembly GCF_043381705.1. Classification (NCBI taxonomy): domain Eukaryota; kingdom Metazoa; phylum Arthropoda; class Arachnida; order Araneae; family Theridiidae; genus Parasteatoda; species Parasteatoda tepidariorum. The sequence continues at coordinate 90,276,197 of NC_092208.1, forward strand.
TTGAGGCATTGGGGAGTGCTACCAATTTAGAATCGTCTATGTCTAATTATTATTTTTAACAGTAGTCGAATAATATTTGCTCATGGAATTACTGTTGATGTGGTATTTGCATAAATAAGTTTTTAGTTTTATTTTTAAAAAATTTATGCTTTTATTTTTAATGTTCTTTTTTTTAAATCTAAAATTTTCATTTCGAATGTGACAGTATTGTTTTATAATTTTGGAATGCTTTTACTAATCTTGTCTTACCATAAGTAAACTAACATGCTACTAACCACTATTATTCTACATTCTTCCCTATACTTTCATCGCTAAATCTAGCATTATTTTGGTGCCAGCATTTTTCCTACTATTACTTGAGAATTAACTTATAATGCCAAGCGAACTGCTAAATTTCTAATATTAATTTCTTTTCTCCTACAAAAATTTATTATTGAAGGCAACCAGCATAGGGAAAAAGTGTTTAAGAAATCTACACAGAAATGTCGCTGAGAAAGCTCGGAACACTTTCAAATAAGTCAGAATGACTCTAGTTGTGGCTAATTGCAGATTAATGCTTAGCTTTTATTTCTTCACTTCTGACTGCTTTTTCTTTAAATTATGTTTTAAAAAAATATTAATAAATCAACTACTATCTTATCTGGGCAGTATATATTGAATTAGTAAATTTTGTTGCTTTTTATTAAAAAAAAAAGGTTATCAAAACAAAAAGTTGGACTTACATGTCCCTTTTCTCCAATAGTCCACTCCTGTAGGGTCTATGCAGACTGCCCAGGAAGTGCTAGTGTCGCCCAACCGGGAGAGGCACATAACTTCTGATTCTAGGGTGAGTTGGTTCTCTTTTGCATGTTACATTAATTAAACTGACAAAAAAAAAACTGTTGTGGTTTCTTTCCTATCATTTTTATTTCTTCCTCTTTTTATGTTCACCTCCCATCTTCAAAAGGTTGTTGAATGTCTTTCCGCTTTCTTTTCCTTTAGATGTTCCCACTCACATGTCCATTTTTAAAGGTTGTGTCATTAATGCTTTTGTCACCCTCTTTTTTTTTAAAAAAAAAACCGGTTTTGTGAGGTTGTTGTAAACTGTTTAATTTATCATTTGTGTTTTTAGGCAATTTCAATTGAAATCACTCTTCTTTTTTTCTTGTATATTTTTTGGAGGGAGAGCCAGAGTGTCAACAATTTAATGATTAAAATCAGTTATTTGATCAATGATTTTGAAGAATTCAGGGATCAAAACAAAGCTTTCTAAAACCGGACAAAACTTATTACTGTCACAATTATGAAGAGAGATCTGTCTGTCTCAGAAATTTTATTTTTATGAAACTGGGATTTAAGTTTACATTTTACAATACTATTAAAGATATATTTCTAAGATAAATTCAATCAGTTAATAACCGTGAATAAAATTTAAAAAATAAATTGATTGAAAGAAAAATTAAAAATAAGGAGTTATTTTCTGCCTTTTGAATGTTATTGCCCATTACAGTTATTTAGTTGTTTGAACTTAAAATTTTTTCTTTGAGATTGTTTTCTTTTTTTTAATCTCCATATTATTCTAAATAGGGAACAAAACTGAAGCACAATAGACTGGAAAAGAATATGCCCATAAAAAACTAATATATTGCTCTTGAAAATTAGCTTGATGGCAATTATTTTAAGTTTGAAAATTAATTTAAAACAAAAACTTATAAAAAAAAATTATAGATGAGGGGATCTTGCAACATACGGGCTTTGTTCTTCCCTAGGGTTCGCCTAGAAAACTCAGCCCACAGAGACCCAGAAGGTTTTTTCAATGGTCCACTTAAAAAAAAAAATTGTTGCAAATAACTGGATTTTTTCACATATTATCATTTCTAATCAGTTTTCTTTAGCAATTATCAAACAAAATGGTTCTTTGAAATTATCAAATTATTGTTTGATAAATTCAACTTAGTTGTTTTTTCCACAAAATTAGAAAAAGTAAAGCTTTTTTTCTTTTCCTTTTTTGCAAACAAAATTTAACATAATATTTTTTCAGTATATACTTTATCTTATATTTAGTTTATATAAGTATGCATGTAGAACAGGGGTGTCAAACTCGCGGCGTGCTGGCCGCATGCGTCCCGAGATCAACATTTTTGCGGCCCTATCAATATGTCCGACGCATAGTAAAAATAAAATAGAAATATTAATTAGAATAGAAACTAGCATATAAAATTATAATATACTTTATTTATAAACTATACGGATCATTTTAAATTGTATGCGCGAAAATGTAAAATTCTAATTGGCTTGCGGCAACTGCCATCCAGGGAAACTGCTTTGTATCAGAAATACGCCGAAAAAATTTCTTATCTTAGAACAGAATTTGAAACAAGGTTTAATGATTTTAATTCTTTGGAAGACAAATTTTGTTTGTTTTCTTCGATTTTCGCAATAAATATAGACTTAGTACCCAGTAATATGCAAATGGAATTGATTGAGATTCAGTGCGACTCAAATTTGAAGGCAAAATTCACTGAAGTGAGTGCACCTGTATTTTACGAATATTTGCCGCAAGGTTTGAAAATACTCGAAAATTCGCATATGAAATTGTTTAGTATTATAGAATTATTTTAATTAAGTATTTATCAGTGAGAGTAATTATTTTCTGTTAGGAATGGAAATAAATCTCCTGTCCGAAATCGTACACTCACGTTGGGTCAATTTTGAAAGTAGTCTCGGCTAATAAAATTTCTCCCAAAATAGTAAAGATAGTAGCAGAGAAGAGATGTCAAATATCAAGCAATAATTTTACTTTATATATGTATATTACAATGTACTATTGAAAATAAAAATATTTGTTTCTATGAACACTGATATATTTTTTTTTGCGTCCCACCTAAAGTTAAGCATTGTTTGTTTGGCCCAAGTTAGCTTTTGAGTTTGACACCCCTGATGTGGAATATATTAAAAACCCTACTTGTACTGGGCAAAATTGTGCCTTTTCATAAAAATCCACTTATCCCTGGAGAAAATTGGGTTCTTTCATGGAAAAATGCACGTGGGTAGGATTTTTCCTTAAAAAACCCGTTTTTTGCAAGCCTTGCTCTTTACAGTTTAAAAATCCAAAAATCATGTTCGCAAAGATCTTAATAACTAACTCGATTTGTTGCGGATAAATTAGTTTTCAGTTCATAAGAAAACAATTTCCATTAAAGGGAGGATTTCCCCCCCCCCCTATCTATTGGTGGTAAAAACAATTCTTATGGGTACAACCAAAATGACATAACCTTAAATTTTTGATATGTGTGTGTGTGTTTTTCTTCAAGATGCTATCTGGTTTGTCTCCCAGTCATCAGTGGCATGTTCTAATTTATTAATATCAGAACTCGGCCTCTTATTCCATTTGTTTTTGTGTAGTCACCTTGACATCCTGCTTAAGCATTGTAAGAGTCTTGTCGGCGGTTTATTTTCTGCAGAGCTGTCCATTGGCTGTTATTATTGTGTAAATGTACCATCTGTAATTGTCAAAGTGTGTACCATTAATCTTGCATTTTTATTTGAATCTTTTGAAAATGAATCTTTTTTTAAATAATTATACAAAAATCTTGTGCTTTAAATTTGTGAAATGTACAGAAAGCATTGCATATTGAGGCCTGGATTTAAAAAAAATAATAATAATTTTTTTTTACAATTTCATTATATTACATCTGCTGGTATTTAAATTTTTATCAGACAGCTTAGCTTAATATGAATGAAGGAAACTTTATAAATTCTTAAGGTTTTTTTTTAACCTTCGTTCTGACAAAAAATTTGGTTTAGATTGTTTTTGTATTCGAAAACAATAGTTGTTTATTTATTTTTTTTAATTTACATGTCGTAATTATTTTAATAAATCAAAATTTATAATTTTTTTATTCTTTCTCAAATATTTAAGCATGACCTCCTTGTTAAAGATATGGTTGGAATATAGTTAGAATAAAGATATAGTTTCTACTTACAGTGAATTTATTTAATTTGACTCATTAACCGTAAATGTTTTTAAATTTGCATATTTATGAAAATAATAAAAATGTTCTACTTTCTTCATAATCGAAACTAAAGAGACAAAAAAGAAGTGCCTAACATTTTTCCGTAAACAGGTTTAGAATTCTCTTTCCTCCGTAGACAAATGCGTAATACCTTCCTTAACTTAAATGAATTCTGTTTTTGTTTTATCTTTTTATCAATTGATGACTTTAATTAGAGAATCTTGATCTTTTTCGAGTATTGCTTCTTTAAATTGTTTCTACTTTATCAGTATTTTTGTATTATTTTGAGAAGTGGGTCATTTAGTAAAGCTGTGTTGTTGTTTTCAGAACAAGAGGCCACGCCAGTTCGGTTCAGTTATTTTAGTTGATCATTCAAAGCCACCTGAGATGAATGTTCTGAGCAGCAACTTGGCTCCGAATGATCGCCATGATTCCGTCCAAGTCGTCAGCTCCACATATAGTGAACTTGCTCCTGACAACCCAGGACACTCAAACACACCTATTGCAATACCTACTGAAGTCGAAGTCGTCTCTGAAACAAAGTAAGATATCATATGCTTGATGAGGGGGTTTCTGATGCACCATAAATGGGCTGCATGCATTGCTAAACAATGTTGGGGTCAGGAAAGGAAGTTTGTTTAATCACTGGCCCCAAAGACCATTAACTAATGGTTACCGTTTACAAGTCTCCATTAGATATTTTGTGTTATTTAATGAAAAATTACAATAGAAGGACTGTAATGTTTACATCTAGGATAAAGTGTGCTATTTTGTATGAAAAACGCAGGACAAAACAAACTAAAAAATGTAAAGTAATAAATAAATAAATTATAAATAAAAAGTTTACCATCACTCCCCATCGATTGCTGGTCTGGGAAATGAATGGTAATTATTTTATGGTTAATTTTAGTGGCCTCTAACCAATGGAACATTGTTAAGACTACTTGAACAGCAAAATTAAAAACAAATAATGACCAAAATATTAATAAAAACTAGATTTCTCAAATTATATTGAATTTTGTAAATTCGTATCAACAAGCAATTTTCCAAATTTGCATAGCTAGATCGTCAAATATTATGTTAGGTTTAGATCAATTCATGTTTGTGAACAAATAGGGTGAGCAAAATGAAATCAAATTATTGTTTGCAATTAACTAATGGGCATAATTTTGTTAGCCTCTTCAAGAATTAATCCTAATGTATATGTGTAAGTAAAAGAACAAAAATGTTTATTAACAATAAATTTATACTTTTGTTTTACTCATAATAATCAGGGCTAAAGTTTGGATAAGCTAAAAATTTAAAAAAAAAAAGAAATTATGTCCTTAAAATGCAAAACAAAGGCCTCTAAAAGCCATCAAAAATGACCTTTAAATAAAAATGCCTTTAAAAATATTCAAAAACATGTTCATAATTATATTTTTTTTAAAAATATGTCATAATTGCATTTATAAATTTAATAAAAAATAAAGAAAAAATTAAAGTAAATGTGTAATTTATGAATAAATACCTGATAGATATTGATAAACCAGAATTTATTAATATTTTGTTATTATTTGAGCATCAGAATTGCAATGTATTAACAAATGTTTTCAATATTCTTCAAATCGAAATATTGCTTTTCATCTGTAAGCAAATTCTTATATTTTGAAAAACTCTTTTTCAACATCAACACTTGTTTTTGGAATATATATATCAGGCCCCCTATGGATCAAGGAGAACAGGGTAAACCTGGAATTGTCAGGGAATTTATTTTGACTCTAAAAAGCCAGGGAATAGTCACGGAAAATTACAATTTTTTACAAAAATCTGCAAAATTCCTACATCATATCTGGAAAATTACCAGCCTCAGAATCGTCAGTAACACCAATTAGTTATTGAGATTCTAGCATTCATTACAAATATTTGTCGCAAAAATATCAAATTTTATTGACACTTATATGCTTTCATCCTTATTTGTTGAAATTTTTTTTTTTTGCTCACAAAATCTAATACTTGACTTGACAAATAAAAAATCAAAGCTCTCTGATGAAAAATTGCATGATATATATAAAATATATTTTTAATTTTCATTTAAATTTTCTTGATATGCCTAGAAAAGTCAGTGAATTTTTTTTTCTGAAATTGAGTGAGAACCCTGATATTGTTTATTTATGTAAAACAAATTCAACTAATTTATGAGGTACAAATTCACAAACAAGATTTTCTTGAAATGAGAAAAATCATTTAAAATTCTTGAAAAATGATTAAAACAAGAAAGAAAAAAAATCTGAAAATTGGAGGGGGGAAAAGTTTCGAGAAAGCATAAATAATTCTCTATAAAGAAAAGAAAAAAAGTGCTGTTTGCGTAAAACAATTTAATATTTACTTTTCAGGCATATGTTTAAAATAGAGATCTATTAAACTGTCTTTAATTAGGATCCACTTTTGGAATAAAAAAAGGTCCTAGAAATTTGTAAATCTGGGTTCTGTGGACCCATAGTTGATAAAATTGACGTAATTGGTTAGTAGTAGATGGCAAAGTTCTTAATTTATGTTAACTATTGAAAATTCTCCTTTTATAGAAAAGTAATGTTATTTTCTTGTTGCCAAATAAATATAATATAAATTTAAACTATCAAGAAAATTAAAACAAAATATAAATCATGATTTTCACTGTATCTCATTTAACTTGGGTCTATGAAATCCAGAAATTATTTCACTAAAAATAAACTGAATCCTATAAATTAGTGAAAATAACAAATTATTGTTATTAAATGAAATTATGACAGTTCATTACAAATGGAGATTTAATTAAGTTATGGAGCTGTTGAGTTGGTACTAATTAAAATATTTGACTTTTCTGTGAGTCTGCAACTTGTCTTCAGTTAAAAAATTCCTTGAAAAAGTGGAAAATATTAATATTATTTATTTACTAAGTAAAACTTAACTTCTGTTTTTTTTTTTTTTTTTTTTTTTTTTNTTTTTTTTTTTTTTTTTTTTTTTTTTTTTTTTTTTTTTTTTTTTTTTTTTTTTTTTTTTTTTTTGGTATATTATAAGAATTGTGAGCATAATTATTTAAAATTGTAACATAAGAATTCAAAAAATTTATTTAAACAAATATATTTGTGTAAAAAATTGAATTTATGTTAAACCATTATAAGGAAAACATCACACATGCAAACTTTTATAAAAAATATTTTATCTTAAGAAGATTCTAAAATTAATAATCTTTTACAATTTCAAATTTATTGCCTTTTTCATTAATTTTGAAACAAAGACAAATAAGTTTTTTTATTTATGAATAATGAATAAAAAAAAAATTGTTCATTTATTATTGATTTTTCATTAATTTCCTATATTTATTTTAAATAGTTTCAACGGACATAGTCTTAAAAAATGTTCAAATGCAATAAATTTTATTTATGTCCATTTTTCAATTGTTGCACCTTTTTCTCTCTATATTATTTTTAAATAACTCAATCAAACATAGGTTTACAAATGTTCAAATGTTATAAATTTATTTTGTGATAAGTTATAAATTCAACTGTCTAATATTCATTAGAGTAATAACAGGGTAGCTGCAAAGAAAAGTGAGGAAATCTTATCTGAAAAATCAAGGAATTTAACTGTAACACCCAGCTATACTGCCATGCTGTGCAATTGGAGAAAAAAATGTGCTAGTTTACGAGAAATGTGACCTGACAACTTTTTTTTTCTATTGCTAATGCTATGAATCCTAAAATTAAATTTCAGAAAACTGATAAAACAAAATTTATTTTTGAAAAAATCGCTTTTGCATCATATACTTAAGTGGTGCCAAATATATAAAAATGGAATTTTTTGTCGCTTACATTGATTTTTCTATTGCTCAGCAGTATAAGGAAGGGAAAATTAACTAATTTAAGATACCTAAAAGTTATAGTTTGTTTTTATTTTTTTTTTTAGTCTTCAGCTTTAATGCCAAGTATATGAGTATGAGTTAATTTTAGTATTTAAACACTTATACTTTATGTACATAGTAAACAATGGAGGACTGATTGGTTTCAAAATTAAAAATCTCTGAAGTAAAAAGTCATAATGGTAGGTTTATTGTGAAAGCTGTTATCATTTTTTACAGAAACTTTGGAGTTTAGTTACAAAAGTTGCCAACAGATGGTGCTGTGTGTTGTCGAACACCAGAAAATTTAATTTTAGCATTGAAATATGAAAAGTTATTGTACAGGTACAGTTCTATTGAATATCCTGTTTCTGGTATGTAATGATTATTACATATTTCAGCCTTTCAGCATTTTTCTTTTTCAGAATATTGTTCAGAATTGAGCATTATCTGTTTGCAACTTTTGTAACTAAATTCCAAATTTTAGGTATTAAATTAGTACGATTTTCACATTAAACATACTGTTAGTTTCATTTCTCTATCATTTTTTGTTTCCGAGATTTTAAATTTTAAAGTGAATCAGTCCTTCACTTTATACCCTGTAACAGTTTAGTGTGTTTTAAGCATGGGTGTCACTCTTCAGTCCTGGGGATTGAAATCAGCCTTGAGAAAAAATCAGATTAGGTTTCATCACATTTCTTTTCCATTTGTTTTTAATATTAAAATTTCTATTTTTCCTTAAAAATGTAATAAATTTTCTTCTTTTAAATAAAAATAAGAATTACTTTTTAATGTAAACATTGTTAATTTTCATAATTCTTGTTAAATCATCAAGTAAAAATGTAGCTCATTAATGGAAGAATCAGGTTGAATCTAAACTCTTACTTGCTTAAACGAAATTTGTACCATTGTTGTATCTAAATTTTCTTGTTTTTATTTTTCCCCAAAGTTTTGAAATGCTGGCCAAAGTTAAATTGAGATTATTATTAAAAAACTATATATATTATAGAGATAGGATAAAAAAAATGAAGTGAAAAATCAGATATGTATATCATGAAAAAATTAGTGGTTTATTTATTATTCCGTGATTGATTCACAAGGTTAGCTATTATATTTTAATATTGTTTGCTGTAAAAAATAAATTAATAGAATGAAGAACAAAAAATTCTGTTGCAGATTTAATATATAAGTTTTTATCACAGTAAGATACATTTTAGAGTCTGTGAGCTATAAATTTCTGAAAATTCTAGTAAACAACTCTAGATTGCTTTAATTGATCCACAAAAAAAAAAGTTAAGTTTTGAAATATTTTTAAAGTGTCACTCTTGGTTTTAAGATTAAGGTATAATTAAAATATTAAGAGCAAAATGTACAGCACCCGTTACAAAAAGCAAGGAATTTCGATAAAATTAGTTTGAAAAGGTCTAGCTATTTTTGTTTTCTCCCTGAAGTGTTTGTGTCCCTCCTGAATATTTTTGTTTCATTCTTTAAATACGATTAAATATTTTTCTTCCAGATGTTGTTGCTTTTTCAAAAGAAAGAAAAAGAAGCCAAGCCGCCAGAAATGACTCGCAGTCACTTGTAGTCCTGAGCAAGAAGTTGTGTTACTGCACACTTCCCCATCAGATTCCAAGGAGAGTCTGAGCGTAAGAACTGCTACCGTCTGACTTCTTCACTGCATGGTTTTTTTTTTCTTGGCCGATCATCACTTATATCCCTTCCCCCCCTCCATGTTCTACTACGTAAATCGGCTACACACAAGCTGTGATTAACTTTTATTTTCCTTGTGAGAAAGAGAGAGAGAGAGATGAGAAGAAAATAAAAATTCTTTAAAGAAATTATAATAAATGTCAACCTCTCCTTGTTCTCTTGTGGACGATATTCAATTGCGCAGTACTTGTGTTTAGATTTGATACTAACAGAATTTACCAAAGTATATAGCCTGTTTGGAGAAGGAGAAAGAAGCCTCTAGTTTTTATTTTTAACTCTTATTCTAACCCCCCTATCCCTTTTCTTCGTACGAAATTTTTACACGAGTATTATTGAAAATTTAACTAGAAAGTTTTTAGATCTTTCTTCTTATGAACGAGAGGAATATTACGAAGAAACAACAAAAAAAGAAAGCTGGTCTTTTCATCCTTCTCACATGCAGGCTGCTATATAGTCAAATTGCAACATGAATAGTCATCAGCCTGTTTAACATCACATCGAAATGCATATTTCAATTATAATTACATAGTGCAGGGGTGCCAACTGTTATTGTAAATGTAGGGTCCAAAACAAGGAAAAGTCTCATTTCCCGATTTGTATCTGCATATTTTTTAAATGACGCTGTATTTTAAGATTCTTAAAATCCTTCAGAAGCTCTAATTCATAAAATTAGCTGTTAAAAATCAGTTCTTTTGAATTTTTCGCTCTTGATTATTTACCCTTTAGACATAATTTATTTTTGCTTTGAACTTGAAACTTGAGTTGTTTTCTCCATAGACTTTCATGTTTTTACTTTCAGCGGCTTATAAGCTGCTTTTGTAAAACTTTTAATATTATTAAGAGTGAGAGGTCTTAAATTTTTTACAAAATGTCATTTGTTACTTTATTTCTCTTCATTTCAATTAAAACCCTGTATTTTCTGGTAAATTTTATTTATTTTTTATGAGCGTTCTAAAAATTTTCGGGATTCAATAATTAATATTTATTAAATTGATGAAAGAATGAAATAGGCAAATTATTTTTTGTACTATTTGAGCCGCGAGTTGGAGCATAATTTCGCCTTTAATTTGTGCTGTATTCTGTCATTCTAATTGTTTAAAAAAAATTTTCTTTTTTGAAAATTTTAGTAACCCATAGATTAGTCTAAAATTTTTATTTTAACTGTTTTTTTTTTAAATAGTTTTTATACATTTTATTTCAAATATTAATTTTAACTGTTGAGTTTATGTAATATAAATTTAAGTTAATAATTTAAAGTTCTGTTCTTAAGCAATGTGTTAACCACTTTATAAAATGTTTTGTAGTAAAGAAACTTGTTCCCTTTCTAGACCGATTGATTTCTATACCTACAAATAGGCAAAACCTCTGCTCATTTAGTTTCCTAAAAAATGTGACTTATGCCCTTTCTGAATTAAATGACCTTTTGTTTCATTTTAATCACATAAGCTTTGATTGTTGGTATTCATACCTATTTTTTTAAATGAGTTAAGTCTTTAAATTCTTCAACTGTCAGTTGGCATCCCTGTATTTTAATTATAATTAATTAGTACTTCTTGGGTACATGGTGGGTAGAGTTTTCTGCATATAATAGCTTAATTATATTTTTGAACTTGTAAATTAGATTAAACACTTGATTATTATTATTATTTTTTTTCCAAATATATTAGTCTTTTTCTTGCCAAAATCTGCAAATATATTCATAACTTTAGGGGAAAAAAATTAGACTAGGCAATCATATCTTCAGATTCCCGTCAGATTTGATGGCAGCGTACTTGATATATATATATTTTAACTCTTATTAAATTCATATTTAATGAAGCATTAATAAGATGGCTTAACTTGTACATTTACCATTCAGAGAGCTGTCAGAATAATAATATTAATGCACATATGATTTGTGTCATTTTTTTCCCTTTTTTTTTAACTTCCTTTTTCGGTACCTGGAATTCGGGAATTTAAAGCCTCTTCAGTGTTACTCAAAATGTTGTTGTATACAGTAAATAAATTTATATATATAAGAAAATAATTCTCAGACCAGCATCTGCTATGACCTGGCGTAATTTTTTCTCTGTGTAAATAGAATGCTACATTATTTCTTCTTTTTTTTCAAACTCTTTTTTCTTAAATATTTATTATTTTCATTGTGAGGTGAGTAAAGATTCAGATTTATGATTTTTCTAAGACACTCTTGCTAAGTTTTTTTTTTCTGGCTGCATTGAAATATTTGAAGCATTCGGTGTTGAACGAATGTTTAAGTACATAATTAAATTCTTGTATGAAAAGTGGCTTTTGTTTTTAAGGGTTTAACCTAAATTTCCTTAGAATTTTAAATTTGTGTGATTCAAAATATTGTATTTTTTTATATTCTTTTATTTAAAAATGTTGTGAACTTTGACCAATAAAATGTAATAACACTACTCTTTTATATCTGTATCAAAAGATATGTTAAGATCCACCAGGGGTTACTTATTTAAAAATATTTGTTTTTATTGTTGGCAATATTCTAAAAACTTGAATTTGTCAATTGCTTAGGTGGCAGTAGATAACTGACTTATGTGATGAAACTATATTCATGAATGAACATGTTTCTTGAATTTGGAGTAACAATATTATGCTTTTTAAAAATGCTTATACATTTTGTTCTCAATAAAATCCAAGTTCCTAACTTTTGCTTTATCTAAATTACTAACTTTACATGCTTTCATCACTATTAAGTATTATAAACTTATTTTAAACCTTTTTTTTTTAAACTCTAATTTGTGAAAAAAATTCAAGCTAAATTTTAATTGCAATGTGTAGAATTTGATTAAAATGCGTCATAAGCTAACTGATTTAAAAAATAAAAAAAATTAAAATTTTTTTTTTTCTTGTTCAAACACATGGCTAATTTCAGTTTTATAAAATTGGCTTTTTTTTCTTCCCATTTCAGATGTCAGTTAGTTATTTGTAAAATTGTCTTCATATTAATAGCAAATAGACCCTTTTTATCTTTACTTTATGTATAAAAAATTGATCTTAAGAGGTTGAATATTTCTTGTAGCTATAGTAACTTTTGCGAGTCATTTTTGGGATAGTTATAATTTTTTTTCCATTCCACTGCTGAAACAGAATTAAACTGATTGAATCAAATTCTTAAGCTAAATTAAAAAATAAGCAAATAAAAATGTATTCTGTTGTAAGTGTCTGTATCAACCTCAAAGCATCTATTTCTTTTACATAGAGTACAAATGTAAGAAGAAAAAAAAAGGATTTGAAGCTCAAAAATATTACTTTTAATTACTTTTGTTTTGTGATTAATTAGTTCCTCTTTTTTTTCAATATTATCTAAATCCACCACCATTTTGTTTTGTAAAATTCATTTTTCATTGTGTAATTTTTTTTTGTTTAGCTCTGTGAACGTACTTGAATATTTGTCAGTCTGATTTTATACTTTAGACCAGTGCTAATTTTGAGAACCAAAAGTAATTTTTCTTTCAGTAACTTCAGTCTGGTTTAAAGCTAGAAAACTTTTTATTGAAATATATGTATTTCTTTTACTACATCTTATTTATTTGAACCGTATTTTTTAGATAAATTTAACGAGAAAATAAAAAAAACATTTAGTTAATTCAGACCAATCACTCCCAAATACATACATATGCATGCTTGGTTGTATAAATTCAATACATTTTGAGTTTTCTTTTCCATCCTTTTTTTTAGTGTCGAGGTTTTTAATTAAAGTGTAAATGCTCTTCATATATTTTAAGTATTTAAAGTGCCTATATTGTATTCGTTTTTCATGTTCCTTTTATTTAATTTTATCTTTTTTTTTTTATAATGACAAGCGCTCACATGTTTTTGTTTTTTTTGGGTTTGTGAGGTTTATTAGTCATAGTGTGAATTTGCATAAAACAATGCTGCTGTGCTCTTTATTATGAAGTAAAAGTGTTTTAGCTTTCCCATGGCTGCCAACACTGCTGGATTTTCCAGTAGATTACTGGATTTTGTCTGTTTCTTCCTGTTCTACTGGTTTAATAAAACTTGCCTGTTTTTTGTACATTTTAGAAAATTCTCTAAAATTGAGTAAGTTCCCTTAAAAAAATTCCTATTGAAATAGAATTTTTGCACAGCTTATTGCTTGAATATTTTAATAACTATCACTAAAACAATAATCTCATAACTATCTTTGATGAATTAAATGCCTATTACTATTCAAAATTTTGAATAAATATAATACAAACATAATGTTTCGAAAAATTTACTGGATTTTTTCCTGTCCATGTTGGCAGCTATGCTTTTCTATCTCAATGCAGGCTGAATATGAAGATGCTACCCCCCTCTCCGAATATTGTGTTGTAGGGGACCCAGGGGATAGTTAAAATTTGGCAAGCCTATAAAATGACCATTGTTTATATTTTTTTAAATCCTGTCTTAATTTAAACAAATTTCCTGAGTGGATTTTTTATTTTATTTGTAGTTATTTGTACAATCAATGATATTTTGAATGATTTGTATTATGTATAGATGGAATAAAGAAAGCTGTCTGAATCATCTGTTTGGTAATTTAATTTTATTTTTCGGGTTTACGACTACTAATGTTCAACTCCGCAGCCTTGTCGTTTTGAACCTAATCCAGAAGACTCCTGGATCAAGTATTGGGAGAAATTTGCTTTTGTGGAGGGAAATAACCCTCACCTGCTTTACATGGAGAGGAAAACCTCCCATGGTTAGGTCTGACAACAAGAGGACTCTAATCCGTCCCAACTCTGGATATTTTATGTCGGTGCAAGCCGAGTGTGGAATTTGTATCGACCAGTTATCGCTGGGATTCAAACCCGGTTTACCTCATTGGAATTTAAACGCTCTATCCCCTGAGCCATCACGGAAAGTCTTGGTATAATTCGAGCAATTAATTATTGTCCCCCCAAAAATTATTATTACAGTGAACTCTCACTTATGCACCGGGGCCAAGAGAAAAAAGCGCATAAGTGAAAAACTTCAAAATTCTGAAACGCAACGTAAATTGCATTGACAATATGAATAAATATGCTTCTAAAGATTAAATGTTAATATTTATACTGTTTTGGTATTTACTATAATTATACAAAGAAAAAATTTAACATACCTTAAGACAATTTATTTTCTTACAAAATAATCTTAATACATGTTTGTATTTGCCGAAGTATTTCAAAAACAGTTTTTTCCAGTTCATATAAATGGGATGAGGGTGAGTTTCAGAAGCTACATTAAATTGTAAATAGTCACGAATCGTGTCTAAAGCTTCCAATACTGCTGTGTGATTTGGAGGAACTTGATCATCCTCGTCAGTATCATCCACCACGTTCTCATCGTCCACAAGTGTTAGTTAGATATAAATGAACAGTTCTTCACAAAAAATTTGAGTTTTATGGGAGGGGGTGAAACATCACATGATAAATTTCTAAGAAAAGTACTTGACGTCATAATATGCTGCACAATAAGTTGTTCGATTACTACTGTCACTAACACCTTTTATTTACTCATAATGTCCATCTGACTCTTTCGTATTCCAGGTGTCTTTTTTCCATAGAAAACAGCATGGGAGTAAAACTAACCTCTGGACAAGTGGAATGGTCATTTTCTTAAAGATGAATGGGCTTTTATTGATGTTGGTGTAACAGATAAGACACCCTATTCGAAATTCTAGAAAGAATGTCTTTCCAGAAACAGCAAAAATGAAAAGGTCACAGGGGGAAGCAAATTCAATAGGATCTAACAACATATATTTCTTTTTATCTGTAACAAGGATTGCTTATTTGCTTCATTTTTAATTTAAAAAAATTTTTTTTAAAAAAGAAAAAATATTTAAAGGATAAAAAAATTTAAATGTTATCCTAAAATTTCGGTGCATAATTGAAAAATTTTTTTTTAGAGCGACGCATAAACGAAGGATGTTTATCATTATTTTCCTATCTAATGTACTGGGACCTATAAAAATCGCCGCATAAATGGTGCATAAGTGAGAGGTCACAAAAAAATAATCTGCCTCATAAGTAATGGGAAGCTCGAGATTTAATGGCATGAGAGTCAAAGCTTGACATTTTATTTTATATCCGACCCAATTTTTGGGCTTACGACTACTAATGTTCAACGCCGTAGCCTTGTAATTTTGAACCTATCCAGAAGACAGGGAAACTCCTGGATTAGTACCCCCAGAGGTATTGATTTGTTATGGGATTTGTTACTACACGGGGAGTCTTTGGCCGGCCGGGATCGAACCCACGAACTCTTGGACATGGGCCCAGAGCCCTACCGACCAGGCTATCCCGGCCTAAAGCTTGACATTTGTCAACAGATATTCCCCTTGCGCGCTCACAGTACCTTCATAACTAGTAAAATAAGCTATTTCGAAACTCTGCCGCCGGGGAAAAAGCCATAGTTTAAGTGCCTTATACTTGAAGCAATGCAATGATTTTATATTATCTATATAAACTTGTCATGAAGAATTATCTGGGCTTTGTTGTTGTTGTCGTCGGCCATTAAGGGTTACGATTGTTCTTATTTTCCAGTGGCGCCATCTATGGTCAAATATTCAATTTTTGCCACACCCGTTTATAGGGCACAGATCGTAATTTTAACCTGAACCAGAGTACGATCCATCTCCAATTCAGTACCCCCAGAGGTTTTGATTTGTTATGGAAACATGGAGGACTTTGTGACCCGACTGATTTAACGTGCACCAGTCACCATTTATTACACGGGAATTCTTCGACCGGCTGGATTCAAACTCCCGTGCTCACAAACGTGAGTCCATCTCCTTGCCAACCTGGCTATCCGGTCCTATTACCTGAGCTTTAGAACAGACAAATAACTTAAAATATTTTAAAAGTTATTAAACTTTTTTAAAAAATAACCAATTTGGCGAGATTTTTCCACCTAGATGGAAATTATGAAGACTACTGCCGTATTTTCAGTTTTTGCAAATTTTTATGAGACTAGGTATTGGAGTCATTTTTTTAAATATTAAGAAGTTAGACCACAAACGCTTTTCAGCTTCATAAAACAGTAGCTTTTCTCCGTGTTGACGTTTTGCACCATTTTCAAACTAAGCGTTGACAGCACTGCCTTTAGATGAGCTAACAGTCATGAGTAACGGTTCACAACAGTTATAAAAATAGCATATTACGATGAAGCTTTCGTAAAAGATCCGAAGGAGATAACACTTCGAGATTTGATGTAATCGTCGTCTAACAATCGAATGTTCCATTAAAATGAACCTTAAAAATATGTTGAAAATCCTACAGACTACGGCAAACAAACGCAGAATGACAAAATCTGTATGCAATAAGGCTACTTGTGGAGAACACACTTTCAGCATTTGCCAAGAGTGCAAATTCTTACCATATTTCTGTTAAGTTAGACTAATTTGTTTGATATAAGTATAGGAAATGCTTGTTTTTAATTCGTACTCTTTAGTCGTTTTACATTCAGTTAACTGGGGTTAAATGCACCCTCTTGGCTTTTTGGTTACTCTACACACACTTTTGATGATGGAATATCATTCAGATCAGCACAATTCTACTTTAAAAAAGAATTTCTATTGGATTAAATGAAAAAGCTCCTAAATTTTTAAAATCTTTTTATTCTTTTAAAAATTTAAAAAAAAAAATGCATTTAGTTCATTTTAGATATTATAATATTGTACATTGGTCACCATTTGAAATTTTTATAATTTTAATTTAAATTTCATTTAAAAGGGTGAAAGCCGATTCGAATGAGGCTGAAAAAATTCCAACCTAAATTATCCCCAAAACGAAGAAATGCCAAACGAAAAAAATTGGCGAACATATAATATTAAACTTTCTGGAAATCTTTATTATAGAATAGTCAGAAATTACGCCAGCTTATAGCTCTTCCATTCTGATGATGTATTTTCAAAAACACTGATACAATTCCGGACCCAGTAATTTTAATATTTTGCTTAACAGTGTTTTTCTAAGTTCTTTCTCCAAGTTAAGCTGCAGTTTATTTGCCTTATCATTCAAACAAACTTATAACTGTATATAACATCTTGGTGAAATCTCTGGGCTTTACAACAAACACATAACTTAGATTTAAACAGTTGTTTAAATTTTTTAAAAAATTCCCAAATGACGAGATTTTTCCACCTGGATAAAAATTAATGACTATTTCTCTATTTTTGTGATCCAAGATAATACAGCATTGTAGTTACATTTAAATATTTTATTTTAAAACCGTCGCCGACCCAATTTTTGAGGTTACGACTGCAAATGTTCAACTCCGTAGCCTTCTCATCTTGAATCCAATCCAGAAGACAAGGGAAATCCTGGATCAGTACCCTCAGAGGTAATGATTTGCTATGGGAACTTGGAGGACTTTGTGACCCCGACAGATTTAACGTGCACCAGTAATCTTTTACTACAGGGGATATTTAAGTATTAAAAAATTAGATCACAAGTATTTTTCACTTGCACAAAATTGTAGCTTTTCTTCATAAGGATATTTTGCACCATTTTTAAGAATTCGCAAAGAGGGCGATTGCGAAAGGCAAGCTAAACTTCTAACAGTCACTGTTGCAAACAGCTTCACTTAATGACTGAATCTTCGACAGCATTAACATACAAACCAAGCCTGTTAAATATTTCGCATTGCTTATTAAGAGTCACATAGTTCTATTTTCTTTTTAAAAAAAGGAAAAAAATGCTCTAGAAAAGATGTTTCAATAAGCGAAGAACATTTCTGCAAAATGGTAACCGATCCTGATTGAATCGTAAGGTCGTTTTTATCAGAAGGAAGAAAAAAAATACTTATTAGGGCAATAATTTTTTCAATGAGACTGGTATAAATCAATGAAAAGCTCCTTTATTCTTCTACTATAGAACTGTTAATTTATTATTCTAAGACGACACTAAACAAGAATGCGGATGGACTGTTTTTCTTTTTGAAAGTACCGCCAAGCCTGCAGCACTTAAATTTTTTAAGTTGAAATTAATAACTTTTTCTTTTAACATGATCTGCAAAATATTATCATTATTTTTTCCATTTCTTTCATTGTTTTTTCCTTTTATATCCGGGGCTTAATTTGTATAAAAACTCATTTCCCTTTCTTTCTTTTTTTGTGAATTATTACATATTTGACGAAACGCAGGGGAGCTCGTCAACATTACCTTCCATCACCCTACTTAATTTCACAATAAATTTTGATTAATTTTGCGTAAACTATAATCCAGGGTTCGTAGTTGTTCCTATGTCCTGATTTTTAGCCCTTTCTCCTGTTATTCCTGATTTTCGTGTGAACACTCCCATTTTATACGAATACAAATGCGGATTTTAAAATAATTGATATGAAGAATAGAAAAATTTAGATTTTCGATTCAAAATCTCTTTTTTATTTTAGTTGATAATGCTGGTTAAAATTTCAAAATTTGATTGATTAAGACTAGATTTAGACAAATACCCTTACTCCCAAGCTTCAATGCTCAACTAGAGAAAATTATAACTCTTTTTTTATAAAAATAGACTGGTATGTATCTCCTGCTCCAAAAAAATGTCCTGATTTTTTTGAAAAGTGTTCTCCTGATTTTTTCTTTACCCCGCTACGAAGACTGTCACATATATTTGTTACCGTAAATGACCGAAATGGGTTGACAATCGCTTTGGTAAATGTCCAAAATATATACTAGGGCTAGTTAAATACCACTGCCCGATATGCCCTACATCAATGTATTTCTTAAGGCCAAGTGCCCAATATGCATTTAACTGGTACTCCGAACTCTGATGCTTCTATTATTTTTTCCACAGCAGACATTAAAATAGCTAATAAATATAAAAATATCAGCGAATGAATTAATATCAAATCGAATGTAACAAATATTTCGGACATTCACCGGTGAAAGTCGACATTCTCTTGATTTCGGTCATTCCCGGTAACATATTGCTTCAATGTTGATTTCAGACTAAGCACGATATCTTCAAAAAGATTATTGATATATCAGCAAACTTGTACTGATTAGGTTTAAAATTTACCTCTTCGTTTTTAACCTTTTTTGAGAAATTTATATTAAATTTCCGTTTTTTGGAGGTAAGGAAAGGTTATTTATAATCTCACGTTTATCATTAATATTTAATGCTGCATGCTTGGAAATATGACTGTTTCTGTTGTTTCATTATATATTATGCAATCAATGTCATTAGGATTATTATTTAGCATAAAATATTACGTTAAAGTGTAGGTCATACATGTAGTTTTTAAAAATATGCGCTTATTTTATATTTTGCCGTTTTTCAAAATTTCATGGTACGTATTAAAGGTTCGTATTTTTTTTTCTTTCAGAAATTAAGCCTTTATTATGTTTTAAAATAGTACACTAGATTTATTTATTTTTTTAATGTTTGGACTTTGGGAAGATATTTTCCTAACATTCTTAAGTTTCTCTAAAACGAGCCAGAAAATTATAACAAAGAAAAAAAACTGCAGTAAAATGAAAAAATATACTATATACTTCTATATAGAATTAAATTTCGAGTGAATTAAAAATCTTGAAAATTACATGAAGAAAAAAAAAACTACAAGAAAATATAAAAAAAATGCACTATGTACTTCTTTAAATAATTAAATTTTATTTGAATTGAAGATCTTAAAGATTATAGCAAAGAAAAAAACTACAATAAAATAAAAATATATATTATGTACTTCACTTCCATATAGATTTAAATTTTAAGTGAATTTAAGATTTAAGCAAAGAAAAAACTACAATGAAATAAAATAAAAATATACCATGCTCTTCTTTATAGAATAAAATTTTATTTGAATTGAAGATCTTTGGTTTGATGAAGGTCTGTTCAAGTTATAGGTTTCGTCAACTTGGAATATATTAAGAAAAACGTAATTCAAGTTTTCTCAGTGGCAACAAAATTTCGACTACTTGAATTTTTGATTTTTACTCATAAATCAAATCTAGGTATTTATCATTTCAAAATATTATGGTAACTTTTATGGAGGAAAAAGTAAAATTATTGCTCCGAAAATCATGACTCCTTACCGTCTTTATATTGCATAAAATAAAAAAAAGATATAATTGTAAATAACTTTTGTTCTAGTGATCAGATTTTCACTAATCATAATTTTACGAAAACAGACACAAAAACGTACTTTCTTTGAATACATTTTTACGATGGATTTGGATTCTGGACCACCAAAATAGGGAGGGAGGGTAGTCTCAAATTGGAACATAAGGTCCCGACAAGTTAATCAGGAGAATAATTGAAAGTTAGGGTACTTTAATTTATACTTTTTGCTTGTTTTGCCATAGGTCGAAAAATGTCTAAGCGAATGGATAGTTTTTTTCAAATAATTATAAAATTCATTTATTCAAAAATAATTGAATGTAAAAAGCACATTTTAATAACAATTATTCTAAAATCATTTTAATAACAATTAATATAATGTAAGAAATTTTTTTTAAAATGTTAGTATACACATTTTTACAATATTTTAAATAATAAAATTCTAATTGGCAAGGTACAAAATGTCAGCGAAATGGTTCAAATAATTTCTGAGTAATAAAATTTCTGAAAAGCTGTAATTTCTAAAACTTACTTTTTTTAGAACTATTTGACCAACTTCGTTCAAGTTATGTATTTGGTTCTTTAAAATTTTAAAGTAGTGTAAAAATTTGTATACCATCTTCTTTATTGAATCAACGGCCCTTTGTGCCAGTAATGAATCAACAGCCAGCTTACCTTACAATCAAAAAATGTTTTAACCATTATTAAAAAATAATAATAAATAATTATTGAAATTATTTTTATCTGAAATTATCTTTGGACAAGCAAATTATATGATAATGTGCAAAAATTTCTGAATTCGCTTATAAACTTCCCGACATGTAGCCAAGAGTGAAATCCTCATTAAGGAGCTCAAACATTTTATGGTGTATAGGGAAAATTTCTTCTCTGTTAAATCCCTCATAACAATCACGGAGAAATATCAAAGAATTGAATCAAACTATTTTATGATTTGAGGAAGAAGAAATCATAACGTAAATACTAATCAGAATAATATTTTTTGGTGTTTCGTGAAAATTTCTTTTCAGGCAAACTGTGGGGAAATTTTTATATTGATAGGAAAAAATAAAGAGGAAAATTATTTTCGAAAAAATTTGATAAAAATTTCTCCTGAACAGTCTTTTATTCGACATATATTTTCTAAATACCGAATAGTGTTTTCCGAACTTCTTACTGTTCTGTTAACCCTAAGTCACTGAAGAGACGCCCGGTGGCTGAGCCGTAACGCTTCGCCCTCTCTTGTCACACGTCCTGGGTTCGATTCTCGGGCCGGGCAAGGTTGACTCAGTCTTTCACCCCATCAGTGGGTCGATAAAATGAGTACTGAGCATGCTTGAGCACTAAACACTGGGGGTTCTGCGCTCGGCTGATCAACTATTCGGAACATCTGCTCCTGAGCTCGAGGTCAAGAAAACTGAGATAGGCACGGTAGGCCTTGGCCCTCTTTGAGCTGTCATGCCACCAAGTTTAGTTTAAGTCAATGAAGATCTTCACCATTAAAAATAATGTTTTTAATTTTAAAATGGGAACAAACCAATTAAATAAACATGTTTTGTTACATTGATTTTAG
Source organism: Parasteatoda tepidariorum (assembly GCF_043381705.1). Taxonomy (NCBI): domain Eukaryota; kingdom Metazoa; phylum Arthropoda; class Arachnida; order Araneae; family Theridiidae; genus Parasteatoda; species Parasteatoda tepidariorum. Next base: position 90,298,377 of record NC_092208.1, read on the forward strand.
TTTGGATTGATGAAATCTACTGCATGCGGCCCAAATTTAGATTAAGGCTCTAGTTTATTATGAGCTTATTACGAAGTTTTCGCTTTATTGAGTTCCAGTTTTGTTCAGTTCAGACTTTAGTCTATCATGAGCTTATAATGATGTTTGTCCTATATTATTTAAGCGGTAGTATTACTTGTAGGTGCTGAGGTTAATCAATTAGTTTGAAACATGAACCTGTGACCTTTTTCACCGATGTCTGAGACTGTAGTCCTTTAGTCACCATGACTTAATTTATTTTATTCTATTTATTGGGTAGGTAGGTACTTTATTTACGCCACGCTAGAGCTACACAATGCGCTTTTGGCGACGGTCTGAGAAACCTCCCTAAGGATGATCTGAAGATATGCCATTAAAATTTTGATCCTTCGCTTTGGTAGTCTGACAACCTGAGCTCGAAGTCGGTCACTTTACGGTAGAACAGTATAACTAGGACCGATACCGTGCACCCATGATGCATACGCAGGCTGATCAAAGTGGTATACTACCGTTTACTGACCGCAGACAGTGATGCTTTACTTAGGTGTTCTATTGGGAATCGTTTCTTTACAATCACAGTGAGATCTCTATTTATTGTTGTCCACAGTGGATTGATAGTAAAGACACGGTTCCCCGTAGAACACCGAGGTATCGGTCCTCGTTAAACTGTTCTACCGTAAAGCGCTCGACTTCGCGCTCAAGTTGTCGGGCTGCCGAAGTAGAGGAGTTATCCCCTCTGCAAAGGATCAAAATTGTGATTGCAGATCTTCGGATCATCTTCAGGGATATTTTCCAGATCATGCAGCTCTAGTGTAACGTAAATAAAGTACCTACCTATTTATTGTTGCATACATGTGCAGGCTTGTGTTCTCTTTATAAAATACGGCTTATAAGAATTTTCAAGTTGAAAAACAGGTAGCACAAATCAAAGAAGAACATCATGAAAAATACATACAGGGTTATGAACGTGCTACAGTGACCGCTCGGCACTTTTGACCCTTTATTTTTTTGTTGCCTATACATATGCAGGCTTGTGTGCTCTATAAAAGCTACGAATTATAAGCTCTCATTGAGTTAAAAAACAGATAGTACAAGTTAGGGACGTACATTACTAAGATACATTCAGGGTTACGGTGGGATTCTAACCAGCCACCTACAGGCTACAGAGGGGCTCGAGGAGATGGCGGATACACACTTCGGGAGACCGTTTGATCAGGGAGGACCTCTACCCCAGCTTTGAAAGTTATGTTCAATTCTGTTCATTCCATGAGAGTACTCAAGGATGGTGCAGATTTGAATCAACTACCACATAACTCTAAAATCCGTCTGTATTTCTTGTTACTCCTGCCTCAATTAAGGGTTTTGTCGGCAATTCGCTTCGCTTGTGAACATTGAGGCTGTTCAGTGATATCAGGGCTCAAACTTGCGACCTTCTCTGTCGCTGTTCAGAGTTTTAGTTTCTCAGTCACTTCCTGCTATTTAGAACTATCTGAGTAAAAGCAATTAACTTATTAATACAACGCTTGACGTGTTTATTTAAACATTTGCTCCGCTTGGATACGAACCTCTGTCCGAAAATTTAGTCTCTTAGTCAACCCAGCATAGTTTTTTGTTCTTTATTTTTACACATACATAAGCAGGTAGGTGTGGTGCTCATTACATTGTTCGACTTAAAAGCCTCAGATGTAGAAAGACATCCCGAAGGTATCATAAAGGTTACGGCGAGATTCGAACTCGCCACCTTCACGTTACAAAGCGTTTGATGGGTAAGACCGCTCGACCACGGCGGTTAGAAAATGTTTAATAATACTGTATGGTAATTTTATTTTTGACATAGTAATCACTAAAGGTTGATGTTGACTTATAACCGTTTTCTTTTTAACTGTAGAGGAATGGTAGTACTTTTCATTCTAAATAACACGTTTACCAAAGAAAAGTACAATATTCTTTCTCGAGCCAATTAATTCGAGCTTATATTTTGAATTCTATTTGCGAGCAGGAATTAAATTATAAATAAAAAAAGGAAGATGAAGTACTTGATTGTGGTAATTTTGGCACTTTTCTGCATTGGACTATCTTATGCCTTCATTGCAAACCCAGACTTTGGATCGCATCCTGACCAGATCATCGAAAAGCCCGCAAACGATACTCAAATGCGTGTCGTTCCACAGCTTTCCTTCTTGGCACGTTTTGCTACTAGAATATTAGCTTTCAAAGTTGCTAGAGCGTTCGCACAGTATTTCGTCGACATATTTATCGACATATTCTTTGGCTGATATCATTTACTTTTTTGTGTTTGCCAACTAAGTATCTGCACATAATTTGAGTGATCTTGCCGACTTCTTTGATACTGGATTGTGCAAAAGAGAAGTTTGAATGCTGACTAGTGAACGTTATTTAAAGAACTTTTCCTCCTGGTTATTCTGAAAAATCAAATATCGTCTGAAATAGATATTCTTTTGGAATGCTTATTCATTAGTGATTTATATACGTAGTTTAGCCATTAAAAAATCTTTTGCTAGCATGCAATGCTTGGAATATTTCAATTTAAGAATGAAATTTTACGAGAACTAGCATAAAATGCTTCAATCGCTTTTGAAGTATGTCATTTTTAATGTAAATGTTTTAGTGCTTTTAAAGATTTTAGAACTCTGACTGTTAATTTAGATTGTTAGTTCAATTTTCCTTAGAATCTTTATACAGGTCTGTTTAGAAGTAAACTAATTTTTTTAATGTTCTGAGCAACAACTTATAATTTAAAGTATTTTCTGTCTGTTTAAATTTTTTTTAAATATTTCTAAATGGTCCTTGCAGATATTTTATGTAAAGTTTTAAAAGCTTTTATTTTTGCTCTAATTTTAGAAAATTTTTTTGTTTAGGAATGTGTTGATTAAAGCTACTGATTTCTTCAACTTTATGATGTATATTGTAAGTTTTTTTTCAAAAATAAATTTTGTTTTTAACTATTTATATAAGAAACTTACATCTTCTATTCAGTTTGTATTTGGTATATATATAAAAGTAAGTTCTGAAATATTTTTCAAAAATTGTAAAATTTTGAATAGATTATGATGTCCTGTCTCAACAGTCCTGATTTTATTAGTGTAATTACTAGCAACGTAAATATGAGTAAAATGTTTGGTTATAAAATATATTAATGGAAATTTGTGTAATAAATTTTTATGATTTGTTGAAATTGCATTGCTTGAATATTTTTAGAACTTCATTTTTCTGATTTCTTCACAACCCTGGATAACTATATTCTTCCTATGGATAAGTTTTTGTTGTTGTCAGTTTTGCATACTCCAAAAGTTCTTGAACATCTTCAAAGATTAAAAAAGTTAAATTTATCACTCTCTTATATTTAGATAAAACATATTTTCTTTTATTAAAGTCGTAAAATAATCGGTGTTTTCCTTAAGCTTCAACATAAAGGAAAATTAAAAATAAAGTTTTAAATTCTAAGTCGAATGTCTTGACGTACTAAAATGTATAGAAACTGTTTCATAATAAAATGTATGAAATTATTAGAGTAACTGGTTGGTTTTAGTTAGTTAAACGTTTAACTAAAACCCTTAAGACCAAGCGTTTCTTTTTAAACATTTTGTTTGTTATAAAATATTTAAGGCAATTATTTTTTAAACTTATTAAATGTTTTATAAAAGACAGCCCGCATTAAACATGAGGCAAAATTAGAAAATTTAGTTGGCGGACAGTAGTTTCATTATCGGCCACATTTTCAAAGAATTGTGACCATCAAGAATGATTCAAGTAGGTTTACGTAAAATTTAAGTTTTGTTTATAATGTTTACAGCTAATAAAATTTAGGGTTTTAGTTTGTGATCCAATAACAAGAATTTGAAGGTATTAATAAAAATAAAATTTATTCATTGCAAAACAAATCGAGTGCAAACGTCATCATAACAGTGAAAGTAAATTTGGATGTTAAATATTATAGGGTAAAATTTAAAAAAAAAGTAATGCGAAATTAACTTTGACTCGAATAAAACCTCTTATAAACAAATTCAATCCCTCTGCAATTTCGATCCAGCGTAAAATAGTGATTTACAATTCTGTAATTTAAAACATATTCTATCATTTATAAATTGTCGTCGAACAAAAACTGACGTAACACAAAATACTCAAAGCATTAAACATTTAAAAAAAATCATAAAATCACATTAAATATTAATTTTAAAAAATCTGTTTTGAACTTGGAAGGAAATACCGTTTTAATATTTTAATGACTAATCGTCTGCTGTTTTTTTTTTTAAAAAAAAAGGCGTGAAATGCTTTATGTGAAAGAAGTGGCGATTAACAATTTTTGTAATCGACATAGTATCACTATGGTCGGTGGAGAAGGTTAATTTTGCCCTTTAGTGCAAACATTCTGTTGACAGCTATTTTTCTTTTCTTCCAGCTGTAACCTCTTGCTATTTCACCTAGAGTGTTCAAACCCTTACGGTCGATATGACTTATCCGATTAAGTATTAACAAAATATGATTGCAAAGAATTACTAAATTTTACGCTTTTCGAAGGCTCTGTGTTATCAAACGACATTTAGCGAATAAAAGGCTATTGTATTACATCTGTTTAGTTTGTGATAGTCACTTGTTTTGACTTTTTTTTTAACCAGGGTGGAAAATATTAACATGAAGTAAATGCAATAGTTTTGAGAAAAAAAAATCTGATCTTAGTTTTTAATACAGTGAAACCTCCAGAAAAGGCTATTCTCTATTTAGTGGCTGTCTCTATTTACGACTGTTTCTGGGAAGCACGAATTTTTTTCAAACTTGTTGAAGAAAACCTTTAGTAGATATCATTAAAACCTCTCCCAGCGACCTGTCAAACGTCTGCACCAAATGCCGAAAAGGTCAAGGAAACACGAAAAAATTTAACAAAACAAAGGTTAAAATGTATTCAAAATGTTTGTGTGAGACTCTTTTTTTCAGAGAGCTTTTTTCGACGATACAACCTCATGTTACAGTCAGAGTGCACTAAAGAAGATGCTATCAATGATTTAATTTTAGAGTTGAAAATAAATTAGAGGCAAAAAGTTATTTTAGATAAATAAAAAAAAAATTAAAAAAAACACAAGCATCTCAAGCATACCTCTTCTAATATTTTAAAGCTAACTAATTTTTATGATAGAAAATTAAATGCAAACTTAAGCAAAAAACATAATTGTTCATATACCTTTGATAACAATTTTGAAGTCAATGGAGGTAACCTTTAATTACAACCTACCTCCATCAACGACCATTTTACTATGGAACGGGGAGTGGTTTTATTGTATTTGAAATGTGATTTCAGCAGGGTTACCAACTTTCTGCGCTTTTAGGGAAAATTTCTTCTAGTGGTTGCTAAGTTTGTATTTCATTTAAAGTTATTGTCCACACCACTACATTTGGGCCGGGATAGCCTGGTCGGCGGGGCGCTGGGCCCCAGTCCGAGAGTTCATAGGTTCGAACCCCGCCGGAATCTGCCGAGTCGCAAAAGTCCTCCATGTTCCCATAACAAATCAATACCTCAGGGGGTACTGCATTGGAGATCGATCGTTCTCTGATTCAGGTTAAAATTACGATCTGTGGATCGTTTCATCCGATCTGTGGATGATGTTGATGTTGTTAATTTACGTCGCACTAGAGCTGCACAATGGGCTATTGGCGACGGTCTGGGAAACATCCCGGAGGATGATCCGAAGACATGCCATCACAATTTTGATCCTCTGCGGAGGGGATGGCACCCCCGCTTCGGTAGCCCGACAACCTGCGCGCGAAGTCGAGCACTTTACGGTAGCACAGTTTAACGAGGACCAATACCGCACACCCTCGGTCCCTACGCAGACTGATCCAAGTGGGTCACCCACCCGCACACTGACCGCAGCCAGTGATGCTTGACTTCGGTGATCTGATGAGAACCGTGTCTTAACGATCAGTTCACTGCGGGACTGATCTGTGGATGAATGAATGGATGTATGAATGAGTCCGCCCTATAAACGGGTGTGACGAATGGTGTGGCAAACGTCGAATTCTTGGCCATAGATGGCGCCACTGGAAAACAAGAACAATCGCACCCCCTCTGCCTACAACAGGCATACGTCAACAACAACAACACTACTACATTTAAATGATTCAAAAGTACATATAAAACGCCTCTGTTGAGTTTTTAGCACGAGAAGATCCGATTATTAGATCAAAAGTTATTTAGGCTCGTCCGTTTTTTTCCCCTTCAGTACACTGAACATTTCGTAAGTGGACTCAATCATGTTCAAGAATATAAACAATTGCGTGATCGTTAAGTACACCACGTTAGATTATAAGAGCACCGAAGCTGTATATTTTCTAAACACTTATAACTTTGTTTTCTATTTTATGCCAGTTTCGATTTTTCTTTTTAATCAGCTCTCTTAAGAGTTGTAAATTTCGAAAATTAAATAAAACTTATTTTTAAAGTCTCAGATTTGATCTCTACTTTATTTTTCAGTGAGAAATCAGATGAAAATAATGACCGGCACGTGCCTGCTCATTGGACAGATAAATAACATAGATTGTATGCTTTATTTGTCCTAAGCAGTTTCCTTGCATGATGCCTCAATTTCTTTGGTTGTTATGAGCATGAACTTATTTAAAGTTACGTTATTTTCGCGCGAAATATTTTTTTATGATCCTTACTACTTTCTACTAGTATAAAATTTTTTTAAAAAAAATATAATTCGAAATTAAAGGTTTACAACATAAAAAAACGCTGTTTCGTCAATACAGTGAAATCTCTCGGGAGCGACCACTTTCAGTTTCGCAGTAACAGTGCCGGATTAAGCGTAACGCGGGGCCCCCTAGGTCATTCAAAGTTTTGGGGCCCTTGGATTAATTTTTTTTCCTCGTATCTATATATATATTTCTCTTACACGGCACCAAAAAAAAGCCTCATTACAACTCCCCGAATGGCAACGCTAGAAAATCGACCTATGATTACTGCTAAAAATGTCACATGGCAAATGTCACATGAGGTGGCTCAGCATATAGCGCTTTTAAAAACGGAAACAATAACCAGAGTGAGCATTATCATGTTGTTCAATTCAGATTCATGCCCTAAAAACATGATAATACTCGTATTTAATTTAAACTCAATTAGGAATTAATTAGGCTGGCCTTCTCCGTGACTATAAATAAGTCACAATGTCAGACTTAGGAGAAAATCAGTTTAGTATTGACTAAACAAGTTTTTAGTCATGGACAACTTTATGTTGGCCTGTCAAGAGTTAAGTCATTTGACAGCCTTTCAGTAATTGCTCCAAGATGCCAAATCTATTATTGTGTTTTCAAAGAAATTCTAAACGCTTAGTGTTATTTTCTTAGAGCTTTGCAGAAGAAAATGTTTTTTGGAAAAAATTTAATTGAAACTTCTATTGGCAGTAGGCAAGGGGAACTGCCAAAATCAAAACTCCCCGATTAGAAATGCAGCATGGCGACCTCCACGTGGTATTTCCTGGGTAATGCTAACAGCCATGCATTTTAATTCATTGTATGTAAATCATCCTTATTTTGTTCTAAAATGTTATGCACTTTATCACAAATGTTAATTAATATAGAAATTGATTTCAATAATGCTGATCACCAAAAAATATTTCATTTGGCGATAAAACACATTTTTGTGTTCCTGAAAATGAGAGACTTTTTGAGGGTTATTATCTCACAAGGAAAAGTTAGGGTTTAAAGTTTATATTTTTAAATATTAAAATTGTTTTCTAAAACTTTCAGAATTTCTAGCATTAACTAATTTATTATACACATTTA
>NC_092208.1:90307967-90340231 GCF_043381705.1 Parasteatoda tepidariorum
CTTTGTATTTTTTTACGAAAATTACAAAATTGACCAATTTTGACGAAAATTAAAATTGACCAATTTTGAACCCAATATAGCGAACCTTGCAAAAAAACACCAGGCACACTATTATATCTACTTATGCATAATTACTTATTATTTAATAATAAGGTATTTAAATTTCAATATTAATATATTTTTCATAAAATTATTGTTACACAATGTACTATTAGTTTAATAAATGTTTAAAATCATTAAATAAATGTACAAACACAGTATCTAATAGAGTTTTATTTTAATTAACAGAAAATTACTCTTGTGTCGATGAAGATTTCGAAAAATTATATAGGGGTCGATAATCAAAAAAGTTTGGCGATCCCTGGTCTAAAGTAATCTTATGATTTTTTTATATATTTTATATTAACACGAAACACACACTACAGATAAAAAATAAAGTCTAGTTACAGTGGTAGTAACTAACGAACACGAACAGTGGTAACAACTAATGACATTGCAATACTAAAACATTTGAACATAACATAGTTTCTTAAAAAAACAGTAAGAGATGTGTTAAAAATATCAATGTTTTTTTAGCTAACTCGTTAAAAATGTTGTTAAAAAAATTGTTATAAAGTTGTTATAAAGATTTTTTTTAGATAATTTACACAATGAGATCAATAATGTTTTTTTATTTATTTCGTATGTTGTGATATTTTATGGAAAACTGAATCAGATTTTAAATGTTATTAGCGTAAGAATTTTATAGAAAAAATAATAAAGTAGCCATATGATGATGAAACATCAAATATATTTCACAGTGCCGCGAGGATAAGTCTTAGTTGTTTTATAATAAAATAAAAAACTCTGTCGATACTTATATCATTGTAGTTGGGACTCCAAATAATACTGCAATGTCCCAAGATAAAACGAATAAAAGTAAAATAAAGAATTTTTAAGGTTTGTTCATTTATGAAGTCTTAGATTTTTTAGTTTTATAAAACCCAGTTTACGATGAGCTTTAGAAACTAGATTATTAATGAGATGAAAACAATCAAGATCCATTATTATAATATCCTATCATTGTTAATTTTATTGGACATTGTTAAAGGTTGAGATTTAAGTGTATATAAAGAAAATTTTCAAGTATTAAGATCTAAACGGTTTCTTGGGATCATAACGGTGAAATAAGGTTACAATATTACTTTATTTTGCAAACTTTTATGATTAAAAATATTTGAATTGGTATCTAAACTTACTTTTTGTAATCATTGAAAAGTTATACAATTATTGAATAATTATATTGCAATTATTGAATAGTTACAGGATTGTTTTATAGTATAAGTGGTTTTCTTCTTATTTTCTCAACCCTGCAGAAATTGATAGCTTAAGTCATGGTGACTCAAGAGATAGAGTGTTCGTCTTCCAATGAGGTGAACCGGGTTCAAATCCCAGCAATGGCTGGTTGATACAAATTCCGCAACCAGCTCGCGCCAGCCACAGTGCTGACGTAAAACAACCTCAGTGGTAGACGGATCATGGGTTAAAGTCTCCTTGCAGTCGGGATAATTGTGGGGGATCTTCGTGGTTTTCCTCTCATAGTAACACAAATGCTGGTTAGTTCCATCAAAAAGTCTTCCAAAATGGTTGAATTTCTGTTAATGCTTTATCCAGAAGTTCCCTTGTCTTCTGAATTGTTGGTAGTCGTACATTCGAAATTGGGTCGGCTGCTCAGCGATGGTTATAAAATAAAATAAAAGTTATTGAATAGTAAATACGCTATATTTATTTGTACTTATCGAGTATAATTCTAAATCATACTTGTGTAGGCATTTAGTATAAAAAATTAAAATAATGAATATGAAATTGTGAAAAATCATTTGGAATTAACTTTTTCGCACTATTGTTAAATATTATTGTTTTGATAAAAATCATTAAATAAATTTTTTAAGTTATCAAAAATTAAATAAGAATTTCAAAAAAAAGAAAAAAATGAAGTTGATAACTGAGCAAAATGATGATGTTTAAATTTGCTATCAATAAAATTTTGAGTCCTTTTCACTCAAGAATTTTTTAATTTTGATATGTAATCAGTTAATGGTTCGAAACAGGTCTTGATTAAAATGCAAAATCATTTAGGGTTATGGGTTTGTGAGGGTGAAGCGAGGTCCGGACTGAGGTGTACTTAGGCCTTTACTTAGGTATGTAGTACTTACTACTTAGGCCTGGTTTATAATTTTGTGCCTCCTTTAGAAATGGGAAGTTTTTAATTCTCTAATTCAAAAATTCTAAATTTAAGAAAAAGTAATGGTTTTCAAAATACTTTTTATAGAAAAATTCTAATATATTAACACACCTGTTTAAATTTTTAAAATATCATCCCTTTCTGTAATAAAAAATTGAAAACTATGAAATTTGTATGGAATATGCTAATAGCATTTTTTGAAAATAGGTAAAAACGTCGAATTGTACTTGTATTATTCATATAAATTTAGTGTAACCATAGAAACTGAAATAAATATGATTTGATTTTTTGGGTGATTTAAAAATGCTGTAGTTTGCAACCCTTGGAGTTTTTGTAAACCTTTGTTTTGTTGAGTGATTTGTTTATCTTCAAGTTTTTCACTGTGAACGAATCTGGTCATACAATTTTTCAATTTTTTTTCTTTTTACAGTACATTTAAAAGCTTTTGTGACTGTTTTCTATAAAATCAAGTTCTGAAGAAAGGATATTTATGTTCATCTGACATAAAAAGAAAAACACTTTTAAATTAATGAAACGAGGATATCTCAATGTTCCTGATTAAAATTAGAATACAAAGTTTAGCTTTCTAAAGTCATAGAAACAAAAGTTAAGTTTTTCTCATGTTTTTCAAGCCTAAATTTTTTTAATATTAAAATATGTAGAATATTATATATTTGTTTCCGCTAATTTACAGTGCCATTTTTTTGGAATCTTCTTGCACAAGGTTTCACAATAGTCTAACTAACATGTAAAATGCATTCAATTTCTATTAATATAAGTGAGTGGTATAGGGGTCACTCTGGTTCCAAAATTTTTGAAAATAACTAAAAAAAAATATTTAAATAAATAAAAAATTTTAAGGAATTATAGTTTATTTTCTTGTGCTTTTATTATATTTTTTTATTTACAAACATGTCAGCAAAAACACCAAGAAGTTTCTCAAAATGCGGTAGTGATTGACTTAAAAAGAACCAAAAAAAAAAAAACTTCAGAATGTCTTATTTTATTCAATAACAAAAAAAAAAAATTATTGAAATCGGAAATCAGAAAATAGTTTCAATTATACACAAAATAAGTTTTTCTTTTCTTTTATGATTTTGCTGAGAACATAAGTAGGCTTAAAATAGTTCAGTACCGAAACGGAGACTACCGTCTTTCAACCTCTGTAAAAAGGCAGGTTTTTAAAAGCGGTGCCGAGCGGAGCGGAAACGTTTCTGGTCTAAACCGGTTGTGAAAGTTTAGCCGGATATTTTCATTATTCGCTTTCTCAACTGCCAAACGATTTTTATTATCTTCATGAAAGGCAGACGATACAATTCTCATTATGGATATTGAACAGTTAATCCGAGAAGTCCATGCAAGACCTGCACTTTGGAATCAAAAATCAACAAATTATTATTACAGAGAAGTCGTTGCGCAAAAGTGGAATGAAATCGCTAAAGCCTGTGACATGCCTTGTAAGTAATCATTTAATGTGTGATGTTTTTCACTCGTATCTCTGCAATTTATTTACTGTGAACACGTGGTTTGAATTGATGTTTCAAATAAGTTTTCTTTTTATCTACTCGGTTAGAGAAGAATTTTAGGATGATTTTTTCACAATTTAAAAGATTTTCTAAATTTTAGAATACGAAAATGTTTTTTTTAAAAATTATTATTCTATAATCTGGAAATGTTTTGTAATATATTTAAAACATTAACTGCAATATGAAATTTTTAGACAACAGTTTTTTTCCAAATTTCTTTTGTTCTTTGTTCTTCTAAATATATATGTTAAAAAGAATATTCTAGATATTTAAAAGATTTTCTAATTTAGAAAAGTAAATTAAGGTTATTCGATATATAACTCTGGATTCGAAAAGATTATACAATAATGACTTACGTTTTAAATGTATAGGTTACGAAATCAAATCAATTTATAAACTTCATTAAATTTTTTTATATAAATGCAAAATTAAGAGTTTTTTTAAAAGAAAATAAATTTTCGTTTTTGGATGTATTTTATAACTAAATCAAATTAAGGTATAGAACTGAAACCTAAAATGTTGCCATTATATTTCGTCTCTTAATTAACTGCTATTTTGATAAGTAGTAAGAATGTTAATAAACAGATTTATTTTTTAAATATTAATTAAATTTTCATTATAAAAATATATTTTCCCGAAATCACCGCGAATATGATACAGAAAAGATGATATGGATGTAAATTTACGGTATGATTATCGATGTAAATCGATGACAAAAGTATATTTTATGATTCATGTATGATTTTATTACTCCTATTTTCTGTTTCGAATTGCCTTATTTTTCTTAAAATACTAATTCCATAAATTTGGTACTTACACATGTTTTAGAATCAACATGTTATGGAAAAACATAGTTAATTTTGTTTAACTTAAATATTTTTCTTGACGTAAGAAACTAAATAATTTAGTTTTTATTTTCACGAGAATTCGGTTAAGAACGTCATTTTTAATTTCTTATTCACAATTGTAGTATAATTTAAATATTAAATGTAAGCATGGTAGATTCACATATTCAGAATTCCGTTAAATTAAATATTTTTCTTGACTATTTCAGTTTAATATTCTAATTACCTTATTATTCTTTCAAATTAATTCTGAAGTATTCTGTATTTACTATCAACAAAAGTATTTTTACACTTAATTTTTGTATTGTAAAATGTTATACTGGAATTATGTAGACACATTGCTATCTTTTTAATTAAGTATTTTTCTTAAAAATTAAAACAACTCTCAACAACCTCTTTTTTCCTAAATATTTAAACAGTCAGTTTTTTAACATTAATAAGGTTTTTTTTATTTTATTTTTTTATTATTTTTTTAACATATAATTCTATTTCTGGAACATTTTATGAAGACCCATTCAAAATTCTGTTTAAATAAAATATTTTTAGTGACTATTAAGGCTTAATATTTTAATTACCTAATTATTTCTTATTTAAGTAGTGTTAAATAATTAGTTATTCATTAAGTATTTATTTAGATTAATTTTGTTGTAGATTGTCGTAAGTAGTGTTAAATAATTAGTTATAATTCAAGTATTTGTTCAGATAAATTTTGTCAGATTGTTGTAAGTACTAATTTAAGTAGTGTTAAAAAATTAGTTATAATACAAGTATTTGTTCCGATCAATTTTGTTAGATTGTTACAAGTACTAATTTATGTAGTGTTAAATAATTAGTTATAATTTAAGTATTTGTTGAGATTCGTTTTTTTAGATTATTCTAAGTAGGTAGTGTTGCATAATTGGTTATACTTTAAGTATTTCAGTTTCATTTTGTTAGATCGTCTTGAGTAATAATTTAAGTGAAGTCGTATTAGATTATTAGGTAAACTTTAAGCATTTGTTCAGACTCATTTTGTTAGATAGTCTTAAGTAATAATTTTGAGTAGTGTTAAATAATTATTTAACATAAGGTATTTATTTAGAACTAGGAGGCTCCGCCCCCCCTGCTCGCTAACGCTCGCCAACCCCCGAGAATTGCTACGCAATCCTATGTGGTTCACGCCGTGAACCATGGCTCGCTGCGCTCGCTCGCCAATAAACACAATGTTCTAGCACAAAGACATAGTGTATTATCATCAAATACATAGTATTTTATCATCAAAGACACAGTATTGTACTCTTGTAGAAGAATTCTATCAATGTTCTTATTGGCTTTTAAGAAANGATCGTTTAAATAGCTGCTCGCCAGATTTTATTGCATTCCTGGGGGTCGTTATTGAAACTAAATACAACTAAATAAACAAGAACAACTAAAACAAATAACAACAACTACTAATAACAATAACTAAATAAACAACAACTAAATTCCATTCGTTTAGCATTGCGTCATATGTTGTTCCTACTAAATCGAAGTAGTTGTGTTTTTTTCATATTATACCCAATTAATTCCTAATTGGGTTTAAATTAAATATTATGTTTTTAGGGCATGAATCTGAATTGAACAACCTGATAATGCTCACTCTGGTTATTGTTTCCGTTTTTAAAAGCGCTATATGTTGAGCCACCTCATGTGACATTTGCCATGTGACATTTTTAGCAGCAATTATTGGTCGATTTTCTAAGGTTGCCATTCGGGGAGTTGTAATGAGGCTTTTTTTTGGTGCCGTGTAAGAGAAATATATATATAGATAATTTGGTATTTTTATAGAAATAAAAATTTAGTTACGAAGTAATTATTTGGATTTATTTTTGATCCTTTTTAAAATGGCTGGTGAAATTTTAAACAGTAAACGTGCTGCATACCAATTATAAATGACGGAACTTGCCTCTTTCGAGCAATAGCATATATGCCGTGGTGGCTAAGAGCGGTGAACTGGGCTCGAATTAGCCGTCAAACATGCTTTTTAAAAGTATAACTCTGTCTGCAGACATATTTATTTTATGTCATTTATTTCAATTTAAAATTTTTTTATTTCAAACTTATTATTAACTTAACATTTTAATTTTTTAAAGAGGAATTAGTTTTAAAGATTAAAATAATTAATTTAAATTTCTAAATTTTTTACACATTTTAAACGGGCTCTACTTAGTAGTGAGGGATTGGGAATAGGGGAGCCCACCAGTATATATTTATATCATATGAAATTTTAGCTTTCCTATATTCCAATTAAATGACAAATTTTAAAACGAAAAACTCTACTTTCAGGTGAAGCTGTTCGATGTAAATGGAAACATTTACGGGATAATTTTCGGAAAGAATTCAAGAAGGATATGGAAGCACGAAACAGTGGTACATCCGAAAAATACACTCCCCAGTGGGTATGGTACAAGAGTTTGTGGTTTCTCGGGGATCAGCTGCTTACCAAGAAGATTAACACAAAACGTTCTTTCTCTGGAGTGAAGCCACCAAAGGGTACCACTAAAATAGAACATTCAGTGGCTGACGATTCCAAGGATTCCATTTACGACGCGACTGATAGCGATACCGAAACCTTAGCCCATGCCGTGTCCGTGTACGAATCTGAAGAAAGTCTCGCAGACGATTCCGCGGAATCAGTTAGCAAAAATATCATAGATGATTCCACCACGGAATCAAATGATAAAAATCTCACGGATAATTCCATAGAATCAAGTGGCAAAAGAAAGTCCGAAGTTCCTCATCACAGGGAGGCTAGTTCAAAGAAAATGAAATGTAGTGATAAGTGTCCCGGAAACGACGACACTTACCATTTTCTCATGAGCCTTTTGACTCCTCTCAGAATATTGCCCTACGATAGGTCAATGATAGCGAGATTAAAAATACAGAACATAGTGACAGAAGAAGTGGCTAAATTAAGTGGTGTCAGTGTTCCATGTGCAATAGACGGTGAACGAAACAGCGATGAAAATTCCACACCGATGTCTCCCAATGTTGTTAATTTGTCCGAATGTGATTATTAAGAAACGATATTATAAAACTTAGTTGAAATGTAAAACTACTAAAATCAAAAATAGTTTTATTTTTCTCAGGAGTCGTGAAATCAAAAAAGAAAAAAAAAAGAAAATATAAGCCCATTTAATTATACAGGGTGTCCCAAAATTATTGGGACAAACTTTAAGGGGACATGGTCATAAACATCTTTGTTTCGCCGGTAGGTTGTGTTCACAAAAGGCATTGGAGGAAATAGACCTGCACTGCTGCAGTATTTGAGTTTGTCATCATGCAAAGTTTTACGCACATCGATCTGGCAGCTATGCACATAATGGACGGATTGCTGGAGGAAAATGCGAGAGTAGCAGAAAGACTGTATTGCGAAAGGTACTGAAAGAAAGATGTACCTTACATAATCTGCATATCTTCCAGCTCCGAGTACGTAAAATTTTGCATACTCCCATTCGGGCGACCCTCAATCGCCTTCTAATGAGATGAACCGGGTTCGAATCTCAGTGATGGTTGGTTGATACGAATTCCGACCCAGTTTGCACCAACCACAGCGCTGACGTAAAATATCCTCTGAGGTAGACGATCATCGATTAGAGTCTCCTTGCCGTCAGGCTTACCGTTGGAAATTTTCGTGGTTTTCTTTTCCATGTAAAGCAAATGCGGGTTAGTTCCATTATAAAGTCCTCCACGAAGGCAAAATTTCTCCCAATACTTGAGCCAGGAGTTCCATTTTCATCTAGCTTTTGTTCTAAATTACAAAACTGTGGAGTTGAACATTGTAATCGTAACCTAAAATTGGTAATCATAAACCTAAAATTGGATCGGCTGTTCAACGACGGTTATAAAATAAAATAAAAGCAGACGGGCATGACTAACAAACTAATTTGGCATAACAATAGTGCAAATTTACTTAAGTTAAATAAAGATTGACTACAGATAAATTTAAAAAATTACATAGGGAAGACAAAAAGAAGAAAAAAGGAAATAGAATCCTTAATTTAATTCAGATCAATTATTATCATATTAATAATGAAGCTGAAATGACTGCAGGTGTGTTTCTTTCAGTGCTCGTACCACATACAACACCACCTAGCGGCAAACGAACACGTTTCCTACCACATGTTGTTACGTAAATCTGAATCCTTGTGATCCCACCTCAGTGGTTACTAATGTTTTTCGGCAACGAAACTTCATATAATCAGCCTTCTTTTGGCGGAACCTCGATCTTCATATAAATCATGGAACCTCGACTGCATAAATTAGTTTATAAAAGTAAAAGTTATAACCAAAAGAAGACCATTATTTCTTAAATATTTAATTAAAGGAATGAGACTTTTTTTTTTTATCGTTTTATCATCAGCAACCTTAAATTTAGTTTTATGTCCGACAGTTGCTGTTCTTGCGCTATATCTAGTCTAGTTATGAATTTGTTTTTGGTATGTAGCTGAATGTGAATAAAATAAGCCGCTAATTATATTTTATTTCGAAATTAAAATGCGTTAAAAATGATTATTGGGAAAACATCTTTCTTAATTAAAGAATTTCATTTTGATTTGAAAGATACTAATGCAATCCTTTATAAATGCTCGTTCTTTTCATAATTTGTTCAATACATCGTTAATAGAAATAGTTTATTTTCAAAAATGACATTTCTATTTCATTGATATTTTGCTTGAAGTAATTTAATATAGACAACCGAAAGTTTAATTAAATTATATTTTGGATTTAAATATAATCAGAGGTTTCAAAATTCATCACTGATGGTTATAAAAAAATACTAACCCACGGAAACCCCTTAAACTCATCCATGGGGTTCCGCGTGGAACACCATTTAGGAACTGCTACTCTACATCTCCTTAAAGTTCGCCCTAATAATCCTGGGATACCATATATAAGCTGAGAGTACACTTTTTCTTTCAAAATTTGCATGAAATTTCAAAACTAATTTAAGTATCTAACATGAAATTTTTTTTAAATAAGACAAGCAGTTTTTGGAAAGTAACTAGGTCATTTTTGCAGCAGCCGACTTAGTTTATTTGTTTACCTTTGTTCAGAAATACAAACTTATTGAAAGTTTTTCTTTCTAACTTTTGTTTCCTCTTCTCTTTTTCTCAAGCTTTTGAAATTATCAGTCCAGACGTCAGAATTTGGGAAAAAACAGAAGTAATTCCGGAGCCGAAGATTATTTGAATTCTGAAACAATCATGTTAAACTTTTCGTTTGCTTTTATATTAGGAAAAACGAGTGTTAAAAGAATATCTTATTTAAAAAAAACCTTTTCAATTGTCAATTTTATGAGTAATTTTTTTCGTGTTTAATTTTTAATTGTTATTTTATATAGTTTTACGTTTTGTATGTGCTGTCTCACAAAATTTTGTGATTTATCCGGAATTCCCGGTAAACGGAAAAGTATATTTGCTGGCAGGTGGTGGTTTGGAAATTTTGGAGAAAATAACATTCGATTGAAAGCAGCCAACTCTTCTACTTTATTTTTCAAAAAATTTTAAAACTTCTCGGCCTATATTCGGAAATATACAGTAGTAGTGAAAAATAAGAGCTTATTGGTAATGTTGGAATGTGTTAAACGTCATTTAAGTGAATTAGTGAAAAAAATCAACATTCGAATGATAGCCTTGGCGTTTTGTAAAAAGTGGAGAGTTCGAATCCCTGACCGTATCTTTTTCATGCTCTTCAGTTTGACAAACCATACTTTGTGCGTACAAGCCTGCATATGTATGTAAAACAATAAATAAACATTGGAATTTATTGAAAGATAAGGGACTGAAAATCAAGACTTTTTTAAGCCTTCTACAACATTTTCCCAATTTTTGAATTTCATTCATTTTTAAAATGTCCTATAGTATATTCTTCCATTAAAATTTTTATATATTTTTTATTTTATTTATTCTTGTTTTACGTTAGCGAAGGTATCTTTGATGCCTGCAATATGGTGCTGTTATGTACTCTGTAAATAAAATTAGTGCCTCAAGATTACGTGGTTGCCCGATTCTTTCCCTTCTCCGTTACCATGATTTCGGCAATCAGGCTTTTTTTTTCCTCACACCGGTAAAAATGCACTTGTTGACCTTTTTAAAAACTTAACCAAAAATTAATATAATATATATTGATAATAATAAATATTGATAAGACCAAATACATGATAATGGATTGTAAGGGAACGGATACGGACACAGAACTACAAATTAATGAAATGACAAAATTTGAAAGAGTTAGGGAATTTCAGTACTTGGGTTCAGTTATCACTGAATACAATGATAAAATGCCAGAGATTAAGCAAAGACTAAATGCTGGAAATCGCAGTTTTTTTTTGCACTTAATAGATTGCTAACATCAAAAGTATTAACGAGGAAGACAAAGCTTCAGGTTTATAAAACTATAATCAAACCAACCGTTATCTATGGATCAAAGCCATGGACTCCAACCCAGAAACAAGAAAAAATGCTGATTACCTGGGGAAGAAAAATTCTTAGAACTATTTTTGGACCTGCCAAAGAGGGTGATCTGTGGAGAAGGCGATACAATTTCGTAATTTCAAGACTATTTAAAGCAGTGTTCCTTAACCTTTTTGATATAATGGACCCTTTCTAAAAAATTTTAAGAAGTCACGGACCACCCCCTGTGAAAAAAATAATTGCAAAAAACGTCAATTATTAGAAAACATTTAATTTTATTATTTTAATGGTATAAAAATTAAAATTTTTAATGTGAAGGTTGCTGCTGCTTTTCCTTACTTAACAAATTGAATTGGGGGATGGTTTTCAACAAAGCAAACAGGCATATCATGTTCAACATTCAATTGATTTCAATGTTATGTTTTTATTGTCACAATTGTGGAAAATCCCGTTTCGCAAAGATACACTACTGTAGCAAATGGAATTATAGCTGCCATAACTCGCTCTACAAGCAATGGGTAGGCTTCTAAACGTTTTAAAAATTAGGAGTGTTCAGCGGACCCCCAAAATATAACTCATGGACCCCTTAGGGGTTCATGAACCCTGATTTAAAGGAAAAGAAATAATCAATTATGTAAAAGCAAAGAGAATTCAATGGCTATGACACCTTGAGAGAATGGAGGAAAACAGAGGCACTAAGAAGATATTCAAGGAGCAGTGCCAGGGCCAAAGGAAAAGAAGAAGGCCGGCCAAAAGATGGTTAGACGAGGTGGAGAAAGACCTTAAGATTCTAAAGGTCCGAAACTGGAGACAAAGAGCTAGAGACAGGCGACTTTGGAGAAACATTGTTAGTGAGGCCATGGTCCAACATGGACTGTAATGCCAGGGAGTAAGTTAGGTTATTCGGTCAATCTTCTGTTGATTTTCGATGCATTTGCTACAGCGATTTAATTGCAGTTCAATAGGTAGTTACTTTATTGACGTCTCACTAGAGCTGCACAATGGACTATTGGAAATATAATAGAAATTTTGTTTCCATTGGACAAACAGTTAATCAATTTTATATGAAATTCAATTTTTATAGAGCAAACTCAGTTGTAAGTAAATTTCAGTTGCAAACAAATCATTTCATAAAATTCCATGAAATGATATTACCGTAGAGTTAACAGCGAAAATATTTTATATTTAATTCAGCTGGGGCATGGAATATTTTTTGCAATGATAAATATGTTACTGTGAATGAGCGAAATGTGTGATTGTTGACTTACAACGTTGAATGTTGACAATCACATAGTCGCTTTGGTAAATGTTCGAAATATATACTAGGTCTAGTTAAGTGCCAATGTCCGGCATACGTTTGCCGGGTACTCCGAACACTGATGTTTCTCCTAATCTACCTTCAGCAGATATTAAAACATCGAATAAACATTGTCAACGTATAAATTAATATCAAATAGGATATAACAAATAATTCGGACATTCACCAAAGCGACTTTGTGATTGTGGACATTCACCGGTAAAAGTCTACATTCTCTTGATTTTGATCGTTCACAGTAACCGATAGATAATGAAACAGATGCAAGGAATCATATAGTAACTTACAATTTTTTTTAATTTTATTTCAATATCAAAATACTTACAAACTATTCAGCTAGGTGGGATCTATAAAAATACATTTACAATACACCTTTATGAAGACTACATACATAAATGTAGTAGTATATTAATTTATAATACCACAATCGCACAATATGCAGACTGAATTATAAAGTAATAGAAATATGTAAACGTTCTTTTAACTTGTACTTCGCTGGATTGGAAAAAAAAAACTCATTTTATGCTTGACACGTTTTTTTTTCTAAAATTTATTATTTAATTGCTCGATCCTGCTTCGGCTTGAAATTAGTTTATCGTAACATTCTACACATATTGTAATTGAAAATAAAACTGTTTGAATGTCACATTTCAACAAATTCAAATTAGAAATTTAGAGTTTTTGTCATATACAGATAATCCGATAATACAGTCAAATAATTTATAATTATTCGACTGTATTATCGGTATTGATTATTTTTTCATGCTTTTAAAATTTATCTTGATTATACATACATGGTATCGGTTGTACTCAAAATCAGTCCAACCATCTATATATTTTGTAAAAAAAAAAATAGCTTCTAGAAATTGTGATTGCTATATTTGGCACTTCTATCACGTTATTTACTCTAAATAAAGTTTAGTTTTTTGATGAAACGTTAGTTTTCTTTATAAGAAAATATGGCTATATCCCATTGCAAGCTAAGAAAAGACCATCGCGGTATAGGATTTAAGTATTCATTCGCTATTGCATAAAGTTCCGTTTTATTCAGATATCAAATTATATGAACATGCTTTCAAAACAATATAAAAGCTTTTAGAAGTTAAACTTGTTGGGCAGAAATTTAATTCTTGCTAACATTTAAGATACATATCATAGAATTATTTAAACAAAAGTGAAAGTTTCGTAGTCGTACTGAAATTCCAGGCTTGGCGACATATTTCCATAAATAAGGAGAATATTCTTTCTCGAAAAAGAGACAACTGTATGACGTTGCCAGACCATTGGATTTGATTGGACCACTAAAAATGGCCTCAACAAATCAAATACGAGATAAGGAACTTTTTTACTTTTGTTTCGCTGTAAAAGAAAATCGTGGTCAAGAAACAATATTTAATATTTCTTTCATCAGTTTCTATAAGTGCGAGCAGGAAGATGTATATTTGTTACGATTTTCAGACATCATTTTTATTAATTCTTATTAACCAAACAATAGTTCTTATTCTTAACAATAGTTAAGTCGTATTTTCCTTATTTCACACAATCTAAGAAAGGTATCAAAAAGAAGGCTGTGCAACGTCGTTTCAAGAGTTAGCGATGTTGATACACGTTCTCCCTGAGAGCTTGGCATTCATTTGGAGTGCCCTTACATGCAAACAGGCTCTCTCTTTAGGGATGTTTTTTTCTTAACTTGCAACAGAGTATAGTGGAAAGTTTTGTAAGCAAACTAAAAGTAAAGTTTGACTTATTGAAAAGCTGAATTAGTTGATCAATAATTTTTGCAACTTATGCGTAGTTTGGTTCATAAAAAAAACGATACAGTTAACATTTGATGCGAAGTAGGAGAGAAGAAAGTGTGATAACAGATTCCGATATCTGTCGTAACTCTCTAATTTCAACATACTCTTTTTAAATAGAATAGGCGTCTTAAAGTTACGTGATTTCCCTACTCACCAACTTTTTACTCTCTGCATTACCATGGTTTCAGTATATCTTGCTTTTCCTACCACAACAGCACGTTTCAGTAAGAGGTTGGACTATACTTGCGTGGGGAAAAAGTCAGATTTAACAAAATCATGGTAACGGATGAGGGAAACCACGCATTCTTGAGACGAGTATAGATACGGGTAACTCTAATGGAACTGTTATAAAGTGCTTGTCTGTTACTTTGGAATAGATATTTGTAACAGGTATAATTGTGTCCTAAGAACCGGTACACGATCTTTTAAAAGAACGTTCCATCTCTATTTTACTGCTAAAAGGTGCTTCACGTGAGAGTGAAGTTCTTTGGTCTAATCATCATTTCTGCTGCTTTCAGTGCTGCATTCCCCTTCCAGTCGTACCACAGCATTCCCTGCCAGTTTTCTCGCTTGTCACCAGGTTTGAAATATTCTCCAGTCAGAAAACCAAAGTAGCAACCGTTAAACCACCAACCTCCTTTGTAGGTGGCTGCACAGTTCTGCTGAAAGTCTTCATTCTTTCTGTCATAAGTGCTGAAAGGCTGATTGTTGTGATACCTGTCAAATATATTTTAATGAAGTGAATTAAGTTTTTATCACCAAAGAAGACACAGAATGAATGATTTCATTTAAAGACTTGTTTTCATACTATGAACAGTGCGCAAAATAAAAGGTGAACACAGCGAACAACTTTTAATTGAATGATCGGATTCTTAGGAAACTCAATCTGAGTGGTCTGAGAAGCTAACTTTAAATATGCCTATGTGCAGAAAATGTTTTAAAGTTCAAATTCGGACACTAAAATGTAATTTCTCTGAATAAAAGAAAAAGAATTAAGATGTGATTATTGAAAACACTTCAAGCTTCAAAAAGCAATCAAACTGGTTTTCTGTCTTCCTCACTAGAAAATAGAGATTTCGATAGCGTTTTCCTCTTCGCTTACGTATTAATTTTTGCCTACTAATGTGGAAACACTTTTTCTTCAATTTTTAAGACTGTTCTAAAAATATATACTAAAAGTTCAATTAGACGTGCGAGTTCTGTTTCCTCCATGTATTGTGAAATATAAATAATGCGCAGAGTGCTGTGATTATATAATTATTGAAATAGTTATAAGTAGAGCCCGGATTTTGATGACCTAAAAAATCTCAACTAATGCCCTTAAAAAGTGCAAAAAATGCCCTTAAAAAGTGCAAAAAATGCCCTTAAAAAGGGCAAAAAATGTCCTTAAAAAGGGCAAAAAATGCCCTTAAGAATCCAAAAATTGCCCAAAAAATGCTTTAAATAAAGTAAAAATATTGAATTAAAAAAATGTTTTGCTCTTTAAAATTATTATGAGTCATTTAAAAAATATAAAGCAATG
This sequence comes from Parasteatoda tepidariorum, assembly GCF_043381705.1. NCBI lineage: Eukaryota > Metazoa > Arthropoda > Arachnida > Araneae > Theridiidae > Parasteatoda > Parasteatoda tepidariorum. The sequence continues at coordinate 90,323,633 of NC_092208.1, forward strand.
CAATACTTGTTCTACGTTCATTAAAGTTTGAAAAATTTGTTTTATATCCTAAAATAACAAAAAAAAGGAAAATATATTGACACCAAAATATTTTTCTTTTGTATAGAAACTTTGATGGATATAACAACTTCCATCTCATAATATTACTAAATATCAGAATTACATTGGATTACTAAATGTTTTTTGATAATTTGAAATGTAAACGAGCGTCTCTTGTCTGAAAGTAAATTTTCATTCCTGCAGAAGCTTCTTTCAACGTCTACTGATGTTATAGGTGCGTACTTGAAAAAGACGGTCTCACTTACTGACAATTCTTCTTCAATTTGAAAAGATTTTGCTTCACCTGTTAATATCCTATAGATTTTCTTCATTGTTTGGAAGCCAGTGTAATAATGAAAATTGATAAAAAATAATAAAAATTGGAAAAAAATTAACAAAAAACTTTAAAAAATGCATTAAAATGCAAAATACGCCCCAAAATTTAACGAAAAATGCCCTATAAATAAAAAAAGAATGCTCTAAAAGACAAAAAATGTCCAAAAATGAAAAAAATGCAAATTTCATCAAAATCCGGGCCTTAGTTATGAGCTACCGAAAAAGTGCAAAGAGAGTAAAAAAGAACTCGCCCCCCCCAAAAAAAAATAAAATAAAGGAGTATTACGAAAGCTTCCAGAAAATGTACTCTTCCGTGATTTCTGTAGCCAGACTTACAAACGGTAGTAATCACGGAATACGTCCGCAGTGATTAGTATCTTGTTTTCACGTCACTGCCGCCTCACGGCTAAAATATTCTATATCAATTTTTGGCATTTTGTTTTAGTGATAACTGCCTCTCGGTAAGAAAAAAAAAAGTAGACGCTTAAGAATGGTTACCTTAAGCTATTAGCTGCTACTGCTGGTCCTAGAATAGTTCTTCCCAGTACTAGTTTGTAATTTGTACTTTCATTGCCAACCACAAAGGAATCGTACACCAGGTCCACTTCGTCATGATCAAAGGAAGTGAGATGAATCCTTAGAACATTTTGTTCCTCAGTGGTCATGGAATTCATGACGTCATTGCCCAGCCAGAACTCTCCAGCAGAATCTCCAAATCCATTCTTATAGCTCATCCAGTTCCGATGGAAGCTGGTCATTTTTTCTCCGTAATCACCCCGTCTCAGAAGTAACTGGAAAAAATAACAAATTGTTAAATTGAAATCTTAACATTTGCACAAATAATAAACTGAACACTTTAATAATTCTAATTGTTTGGTTGTTCATGTACTAAGATGCAATTTTAACGTTTTGAAAGGCTCATCTAAAATCAGGGCCGCTTATTTTAGGAGGAAAGACGATAGATGAAATGAACGAGCTAAGATGGTGAAGAGATCAAAAAGAAAAAAACTTTAGCGAGCCGAGGCCGTAGCCTTTAATACAATTTAAATAAGAAAACATTAGTTTTGCACTTGTTTTATGTATAAGTTAAAAATTTTTCTTCTTTGCGTCATGTAGTTAAGTTAAAGCCGCAATGGCTCAGGGTATAGAGCTTTCGCCTTCCAATGAGGCGAACCGGATTCGAATCCCTGTCGATACGAATCCCGCATCCGGCTTGCACAGACCACAGTGCTGACGTGAAATATCCTCAGTGGATCATGGGTTAGAGTCCCTTTGCCGTGAGGCTAACCGTGGGAGGTTCTCGTGGTCTTCCTCTCCATGTAACGCAAATGCGAGTTAGCTCCATCAAAAAGTCCTCCACGAAGGCAAATTTCTCCAGATACTCGATCCAGGAGTTTCCTTGTCTTCTGGATTGGGTTCCAAATGACAAGGTTACGGAATTGAACATGAATAGTCGTAAACCCATAAAATTGGGTCGGCTGTTCAACGACGGTTATAAAATAAAATATAGTTAAGTTAGAGCCACGATGGCGCAAGAGATAAGAGCGTTCGCGGAGAGAGATGAGCTGAATCGGGTCCAAATCACAGCGATTTTTAGCAGCCGTGTATTTTTTCGTCTGAGCGAAAGTACGAAAGTAGCGTTTTTTAATGAACAAATATCTATGAACTTCAGTATCTTTAGTTTTTTGACACACTATTGGCAGTAACCTTTAATATAATTATTAAAATGTTTAAAAGATATGAATGTAATATAAAATCCAGGAGTACTAAACAAGACCCATGCAGATAGAGCAATCGAAGCGATCTGACATGAACTATTTAATTGGCTAAATGAATTGGCCAAAGATACAGATCTGAACGTAGAGTCAGTTTTTCTTTTTTTAAATAAACCCATACTTCAAACCTCATTCTACTTTTTTTTCAATTATTTCGAATTATTTTTTTTAGAAATTATAATCTAAACAATTACTACGAAACAAAAAAGATTTGATATTATTAGCGATATTTTCAATTATTGAATAAAAAAAAATTGTAGAAATGTCTCAAGCTTAAGTGCAATATTGCGTACTTAAGGAAGAGGTTGTTAACTAAAATATCGGAAATAAATAAAAAGCGTTCCCGAGTTCTCGCAAATACTGCAATGTAACCAGGACATAGTGTAAAGCCAATGCAAGTCTGAATTTTCATGTTTTATGTTCTTAAATTGAAAAAATAAAAATGGCAAAATTTCTCATTTACAATTACGTTCTGTAACAGGTACATTGCGCCAAAAAAGTCATATACTTAAAACTAAATTTCTCAGGAACTATTCAACCGATTTCGCTCCAATTTTGTATTTTGTCATGTAAAATTAGATATTTTAAAATTATGTAAAACTTTATATACCTTATAGCTGAAATATGTTTCGACTGTTTCGCTAAAAAATAAATATTATTTACTAAAATTTTTTCGTTTTCTTTTGCGTGGATTTATCTTTGGATAAACGGATTTCATAATTGTGCGCAAAGATTTTGAAATTCACTTATAAAGTTCTCGAGCTATGGCGAAATACGCAAAAAATAAAATTAACATTAAGGGGATCAAACTATGGGGGCCATATTTTCCAGATAGCGAAAATTTCGAATCAGTTGAAAAGGAGGTATGTTTACTCAGAGAAAGTAAGTTTTCGTGTCTGATTTTTGTAATTTAAATTATCGCCTGCCCTAATTAATTAGCATACTTGAGGTCACTCCCTCGAACCATTAAGATGGAGTCCTAGAACGTGAAGATTCAATCATTAGATCAGAAGTTATTCAGGGTGGTCCGTTTTTTTTTCTCCGCATTTTACATTTCCAATTCATAAACATTCAATTAATTTTAAACAGTTATAGAAAAATAGTACATAGTCTAATAATTGTAGCAAAAATGTTTTTTTTTTAAATTTTTTTATTTATTTTTTATAAAAGAGTTGCGTAAGCCTAAATTAGTCTTTGCTTGAAATAAATGATATGATTATTTTGCCACAGTGCCAAAAATGTACAAAGTTTTTACACATTCATTTCGATTTTAACTGTTATCCGCGTCGCTTTGAAAAATATCAGGTTCATTCTAATGTACTTTATAATTTTTAACAGTTGCAAATCTTTGATATAGGATGATCTTAAAATCTATAAGAATGACATTTCTTTTTTTACTATTTGTAATACCCTTCTTTTAAATATTTTTATGCAATCTGGTCTCTCAAGTCGCGAGCTACATTTTCAAAAGTTATTTGAAAATCAAATAAAATAGTTTAGAACAAATTCGATTGAAACAGGGCGAAAAATCATTAAGCCACATTTAAAATTAGTTAATGGAACTCATTGGTTAAATAATATAACTGGTTAAGTAAAAATTTAACTGGATAATATTGGTTATAAATATTAAACGTAAAAGTAATATATTAAGTTTTAATTTTAAATGTATACTTGAAACAAATTAAAATGTAGATTTTACATATTAAACAAGCTGTTACTAACACGTTTGGCAAACGCTGTAACTAAACACGTTTGACAATTACAAAAAGCAAAATGTGTTTTTAAAGATTATTACACAATGTTAAAGAAAATAATTATAATTAAAAATAATATTATGCATAAATGAAACTAAATAACTACGAACTACAGTTATAAACAAGTGCTATAGTTATAAACAAATATTTATAATTAACAAAAAGTATAGTTCAGTGTTATAAACAAATACCGATTGATTAATAATCGTAGTAAATTTGTTTTTGTCTTTCAAGATAACACTTAATTAAAAGTAATAATCATAGAAATAATTGTTTAAAATTTTTATAAACTACCTAAAATTATTGTCTTTTTTGTAAAATAAAAAATAGTTTTTCTAAAGCTTCAAAAATTTAATAATTTAAAAGAAATTCTGAAGATTTGAAAAATTATTGATGGGGCACCTGTCCCATGTGCCCCGACGTTACGCTTACGAATAAAAATATTGCATTTTGAAATACACGCAAGAAACACTATAAATTTTGATTAGTAAAAATCCTAATTTTACAGTTTATACTTAGATACAGTTATTCAGGGCCAAGGATTTCAAAATATTAACCAGAAAATTAGCCAAATATCAAAAGTATTCGCAAATTTTCGAAAGTCTTCGCCAAATGCAAATCTCAATTTGTTTTGTTTAATTTTCTTCCCATAGAAAACTATTTTACGGTATTTTGTTTCAGGCTTACGTTATTTGGACCCAATTCAAATTGGTTATACGACGCATCTACCGAAAATTACTGAAATCGAATAAAAAATACTGATTTGTTTCGAAAAATTCATTTTGGCGTAATTTTTATTTCTTTCCAGTGGAAAAAATCTTTCGCCAAATTTACGATTNTTTACAGTTTATACTTAGCTACAGTTATTCAGGGCCAAGGATTTCAAAATATTAACCAGTAAATTAGCCAAATATCAAAAGCAATCGCAAATTTTCGAAAGTCTTCGTCAAATGCAAATCTCAATTTTTTATGTTTAATTTTCTTCCCTTAGAAAACTATTTTACGGTATTTTGTTTCAGGCTTACGTTATTTGGACCCAATTCAAATTGGTTATATGACGCATCTACCGAAAATTACTGAAATCGAATAAAAAATACTGATTCGTTTCGAAAAATTCATTTTGTTGTAATTTTCGTTTCTTTCCAGTGGAAAAAATGTTTCGCCAAATTTAGAATTTTATCGAATTTAGCGAGGTGGCAAAAGCATTTCAGCCGTGGAGGCTCCAGGATGGAACGTTCGCCTTCCAATGAGGGAATAGACGGATCATGGGTTAGAGTTCCCTTTCAGTCAGGCTTACCCTGGGAGGTTTTCGTGGTTTTTATCCGCCAAGTAACGCAAATGCTGATTAGTTCCATCGAAAAGTCCTGCACGAATGCAAAATTTTCCCCAGTACTTATCCAGGAGTTCCCTTGTCTTCTGGATTGGGTTCAAAATTACATGACTATGAAGTTGAACATCGGTAGTCGTATACCCAAATTTGGGTCGACTGTTCAACGATGGTTATAAAATAACGTTAACATTTGAAAGAAAATATCTGGGGAAAAACTTTAAAGCAGCAGCGATATTTTTAGATAGTGTCAAAAACGCACTTTTTTTTAGGAATGTGTAAAAACTTTTTACAGATCTTCTTACATTACGGCAAACTCTCCACAAAAAAATTTAAATGCCTCATTTTTATAATTTAAAAGAATCATGTGACTTAAAGCAAATGATGATAAAATAAGAGAATTGTTTAGAGAAAGCAGCAGGTAAAATTTTCCGAACACACGGAAATATATATTTTGCATAATCGAATTTTTTTCATCTATTCAGTGAAAACTATAAAAAAAATGTGTTAACATAAAATTTTATTTCATTTTTATTATATAACCAGTGTTGAACAGACACCCAATTTTGTGTTTACAATTATCAATGTTCTATTTCTTTGTCATGCAGCCTTGATCCTAGCTCAGAAAACTAAGGAAGGCTGTGATGAAATAATGAGGAAAAACATCTTTCGTGGTGGACTTTTTGTTGGAACTAACCTGTATTTGCGTTACATAGAGAAAAAGATCGCAAAAACCTCCCACAGTTAGTCCGACAGTAAGGGGATTCTAACCCATGATCCACATATCAAGGAGGATATCTATCTTACCATTGAAACAAGGCTATAATTTTTTACTATATATGACATATTGTGCTGTAAATAATTATCTGGGCCTTAGAACGGATAAATAATTTAATGTAAAGAGTTGTTTAACTTTTTTTTAAATCACCAAATGGGAAGATTTTACTTCCTAGATAAAAATTATCAAAATCAATGAATATTTCTCTATTTTTGTGATCCCAAATAATGCAGCATTGGAGTTAGATTTAAATTATTTACTTTAAGAGCTTCGTTGAACAGCCGATCCATTTTTTGAGTTTGCAACTACCAATGTTCAACTCTGTATCCTTGTAATTCTGAACCCAATCCAGAGGACAAGAGAACTTCTGGATCAAGTATCAGAATAAATTTTATCTTCGTGAAGGACTTTTTTGATGAAACTAACCCGCATTTTCGTTACAAGGACAAGAAAAACACCCACGGTTAGTCTGACGGCAAAAGGACTCTAACACATGATCCATCTACCACTGAGGGTATTTTATGTCAGCACTGTGGTCGGTGCGACCCGGGTGCGCAATTCGTATCCACCAGCCAAAGCATGAATTGAATCTGGGTCACCTCATTGGGAGGCGAGTGCTCTAACCGAGCCACCGCAGCTCTTTCCTGAAGTTTAAAAAAAAAATTATGAAAATCAGATTTTCTCTCTTACTTTTTCAAGACTCTATAAACCATCTTATATCCTCATATCCAATTCGTAGTATTCGTTCCTTGTTGCTTGATGTGTTTAACTTTAATACAATTCTGCTCTCTCTTCGCGTCAAGTTTTTAACTCCATTTAGTTTTATTATATGCAGCATAATTTAAATGAATAATTTTGTATAAATTTACTTTTATCTCTAATCATATATATTATTCTACCAGAAAAAATATTTACAAATGAAAGAGATGCCAGGTATAAATTCTAGCTCTAATATTTTTAAATAAAATATACAAAAAATTTTATACATAAAAATTTTTATACATAAAAATGAAACTTCAGGACCTTGGAATTACGAAAATTTCCCAATCGCGGTTAGCGAAAAATCCGGAAATCGGGACTTCTTCCTGAGCACAATCAATTCTGAATTTATCAAATGAACGTTTCCCATACGCTTTTGAGGCTAAAAATAACTCTTATTTAAAAGAAAGTATACTTTGCTCTAATATTAAAGGAGAAAATATATTCAACTAAACTTTTTATGTTATTTCTCTATCTAAATCTCCGTCTTAATTTATTATTCAAAATTAAACGCACTTTCCCATTTATCTTTGAAAGAGTTAAGAGATGAGAAATAGGTTATGATAAGATAAAAGGGGGAAGCAAGATAAAAGAGGTGTAAACAATATTCAATAGAAGGGGGAATATTGATTACATAGCGAAAAGTGATAAGCATTTAACTTGCAAATATAGGCTGTTAAAAAAAATCTTTTTCAGCTGTTCTTTTTTAATGTCTCATAATCAGGCAATATTTGAATTTTGCGCAATCTGTACCTGACCAATAAAGAGAACAACGAAAAAAAAAATAAAAAAAAAGTTCATGTTTATTAAAAATGAAACATTTTATTTAATTTCACAACCGTCGTTGAACAGCCGACCCAATTTTTGGGTTGACGACTACTAAACATTCAACTCTGTAGCTTGTAATTTTCGATCCAAGTCAGAAGAAAAGGGAACTCCTAGATCCGGGATGGCGAACCAATGGCACGCGTGCCATTTATGGCACCTATCACAATATTTTGGGCACGCCAGTGATCACATTTGTTATTACAGTATGAATTGTTATTACACTATGAAGCACGTGTAACAATTAAATTAAAACACTCAAAATAATAAACAATTATTAATAAAAAATGTACAATTAATGCTAAAAAGACAATTAATAGCCATAAAAAACAAGCTAACAATAAATAACTAGCAAAAAAAATCAACAGTCCTGCTTAAACTAACATCTTACAACCTAATATAAGTTATTTGTCATCAAATCTGCAACAACAGAAGTCACACTGATATTACTTTAAGTTGAATGACGCGTATAACTGAGACATTGCAAAATGTATTTTTTTTCCAATGTAAATAAGGAGTTTTGAGTTGATAGTATTATTATTTTCCCAATAATTACGAAGTCAAAATTATTTGACGGCACACCTATGACCTCATTAAACAATTTTTTAGAAAAAATGGCACGTTGGTGTATAAAGGTTCGCCACCCCCTGTCCTAGATCAAATATTGGGAGAAATTCGCCTTCGTGGAGGACTTTATGATGAAACTAGCCCGCCTTTGCGTTGCATGAAGAGGAAAACCTCCCATGGTTAGTCTGATGGCAAGAGGACTAACCCAGGATCCATCTACCACTGAGAATATTTTATGTCAGTACTGTGCGGAATTCGTATCGACTATCCGTTGCTGGGATTCCAATCCGGTGCACCTTATTGGAATGCTCTATCCCCTGAGCCACCACGGCTCAAAATGAAACAAAAGAATGTGATTTCACTGTTGAGAAATTCAGTCATTCACCTGTCGTTTAATTTAATTTTTTGGCTATTAAAATTGGCCAAAATCATGCTACGTAATTAAAGTCTACAGCAGCTGTCGGAAAAACTACTTAATTTTTGTAGTTAATTACAACTAGTTACTTACAAATGTAAAGCTGGATAAAACTGACACAAGTTTAGTAATAATTTTTATATTTCTTAAATTTTTTTTTAAATTTGTTAATACTATAAATACTTCTTAATATTTGCTTATTCATAATAATCGGCCCTTGAAGATTTCATTGTAATGAATATGTTACAGTGAATGACAGAAATAGGTGGTTGTCGACTTCCACCGGTGAATGTTGACAATCACATAGTCGCTTTGGTAAATGTCCGAATTACATACTAGGTCCAGTTAAGTGCCACTGCCCGGTATATATTTGCTCGGTCTACATCAATGTTTTTCTAAGGTCAAGTGCCAGGTATGCATTTGACCGGTACTCCGAACACTGATGTTTCTCTTAATCTATCCTCAGCACAGATATTAAATTATCGAATAAATATAATAACATCAACGAATAAATTAATTTTAAATCGGATATGAGACATATATTTCGGACATTCACCAAAGCGACTATGTGATTGTTGACATTTATCGGTGAATGTCGTCATTCTTTTGATTTCGGTCATTCAGGGTAAAAAATTTTATTTTGTTTGGTGAACAAATTTCAAATATGATTTGTTTTAGTCATATAAGGATTTCAGTCAATAACTGGGCTTGAATGTATCGAAAGAACAGAAGGAAAAAAAAAAAACCGCATATTCTTTAGGGGAGTTGATTAAACAGTGATGTATTTTATTACGCTGAATCGAATGAAACAAGATCGATGCGACTAATAGTCTATAAGTCTTAGAAGTTTTAATGAGTTAAAAATTTAATTTTGTACTTATACCTATTTACGCGTCTCACATTGATACAAGTAACTGAACTTTGTTTTCTTTTTAATTACAAGTATCTAAAATAAATTTTCAGAAAAGAAAAAGTTGGTTATGAACTAAATAAAAGGAAGAACAATTAAGTCCTAATTTTATGTGCTTTTTGAATAATTGATTTTTTGGGGGGTTATTAGAATCGAAAATTAATTAATACTAAGGAACGAGAGGTTAATTTTATCAATCGTACTCTTTAAACAATATTACATAAATTAAAACAAAATAAAGGAAAAGATAGTTTTCGTACTAAATAACAGGGAAGAAAATTTAAGTCATAACTTATGTACAGCGTGTAAAAAAAAAAAATAAAAAAAAAAAAAANGTTTTAGGACTCGATCTTAATGTTTCGAGTGGATAATCTCAAATATACTAATTAATTAATGCAGACGATATTTTAAGTTATGAAATCAGACACAAAAACAATCTTAAAATATACAACTTCCTTAAAATTCGATTTCTCAGAAAATATACAACAGATTTCTCTCAAATTTTGTATTTTGCCATGTAAACCTTAAAATGATCTTAAAATACCTTAAAATGACGGAAAAAATTGTATTTCCTTGCAATTCAAAATCTTGTACACTATTATTAAATAAAATTCTAAATACTTTCTAAAATTTATTTTTGCATGGAATAAAACGAACAACTGAATAATATGAATAAACGAAATTTAGAGCTGTGTGCAAATTTTTTTCAATTCGCCTAAAAAGTTCTCGAAATATGGCGAAATGCGTAAAATTAACATTAAAGCGTCTAAACTTTTGAACGCTCTCCTGATCAAAACTATGAAAGATCCTATTTCCCAGGTTTTGGCTGCTAACCCCTATATTTTGGGGATCAGAATCTATTGAAAAAAAAGCTATGTTTAATCAGAGAAAGTACGTTTTTATGCCTGATTTCGTAACTTAAAATATCGTCTGCACTAATTAATTAGCATTTTTAAGGTTACCCTCTCCAACCATTAAGATTCAGTCCCACAACCTGATCATTAGATTAAAATTTATTGAAGGTTTTTGGCTCATTGTACATTTATCTTTTTGGAATTGATTTTTTTATTTTTTCACTTTAGTGGAGTCTAAAATTAAAATTTTGAAATAAGCAAAAGGGGGATAGTTTTATCAGAAATATTTATATCCTTTAAATAATTTATTAGAAAATGAAATAGGATTTTAGAACTAAATAAAACAGACAAGTTTACAATGAATTTTCGCCTTAATTAAAAATTGTTTTGAGTATTTGAAATAAATTTTTAAAAAAAGAGGCAAGTTTAATAAATAATTATTTTTTACTTATTTAATGTATTTTCTTAATTACTATTAGCATCTAAAATTAGTTTTTTTTAATTAAATAAATAGAAACAGGGTAAACAATATTTCTCCTTACTTACTAATACATAATTTTTTTAAAAATTACAAATTGATAATTTAAAAGTGGAAGAAAATGTCCACTTACCGTCCATCCACCGTTGTCAGTTGTCATATCACAATAAACTCGTACAGCTCGTCGCCCTTTAGGGAATATAACATAAATGCCATCACAAGTTGCTCCGCCTTTCCTGAGATCAGCACAAGATTTTGGATTTGGCACATTTTGGGCAGTTTTCGAACACTTATCCCTGTTCTCGAGTTTATTCTCTTCCAGTCTCTGCTGTTGTGGCGTCACTCCAAAAGGTTCCAAAGATCGCCTTCTGCTGATGGCAGATTCTGCCGTCTCCAGATCCCCACATTTGGGTTGTGATTGCGCTAAAGATGTTAAATTTTCCAGCTTATCGTCTATACCTTGCATACCTTGTTGTATTTCTTCTCTGATCTCTCGCGTCGATCGCCCCAGTGTTTCCATCAAATTGTCTAACATTCCAGCAGATCTGCCGGCCTGACTACCTCTTCTGCCGATAGAGCGAGCATTGTTCTGCGGTGTCATCCACTCCTCATCTTCCTCGTCGTCAGAAGAAGAAGACTGGCAGTTTCCAGCCCCAGAGCTGGCAGCGACAACTTTCAAACTCGTCACTTCTGACCGTATCTCACTCGTCAAGATGCTGAACTGCTCACGGATTTTCCTCTCCAACTCGTCAAAATTTTCCATGAGAAATTCAGTAGCATATCCTCCAGTGGACGAGCTACCACTCTTTGGAGTCTCTGGCTCGTCGGTTCGAGTCTCCACATCTTTCTTCATCTCTTTGTTCATCTCGTAAAGGGCCGTCAGGACGTTCATCATTTTCCTCAACTTGACGTTCATGTCATCCTTGAGTTGCGTCGTCCGCTGTTCAATCTCATTCACCTTGACCGAATAGGCACCGAGGTTGTCTTGCATCTTGCCACAAGTTGTCTCGAGGCTCTCCAGTCGATTCTGAATGGCCAGGATATTGCTACCTAAATCTCGTGGCATAACGGCTCCGTCACTACGAGCCATGGGTGGCAATGGATTATTATCCAATAGATTGAGCATTCGATCCATTTTTATGTTTATCTTATCGACCGTTGAATCGATCCTCACAATATCGGCGATCTCTCGGAATCGATCTTCTTTGCTGATTTGGTCTTCGATCCTGTGGACAGTGTCCAATATATCTTGTATTTTCTTTTCCCTGGTGCACAGTACATAGTCAATGGAAGTGCCAAGAATGCACCACCATAATAATTTCCAAATCTCCATGACTGAATAAAATCTATGTATAATATAGTTATAAACAAACACGGGACAAGTGAAAGAAAATATTCTATCGAGAACCTTCTTAAGTGGTACTAAACAACTAATTCTCCGCACCAAAAAACTGCGTCAGAGCTAATGTGTTTTCCCTAATTCAGAGAGAGAGTCAGATTTCCGAGAACTTTTAATTGCCGACTGTCTGAGTAAAGTAACGATGAATTACGACGGCCGTTGTTGTTTTCACGGAGTTCGAAATTAGAATCAATTAAGAATAACTGACGCATCCATTCTCGTTAAAGTGAGCGACGGAGAAGAAAACGTTCGAATACCCCAATCTTTAATGAACGTTCTTGGCAATGTGATATCCTTCTCGTGATAGACAGACGACGACTCACCCTTCTTTTTTCTATACTCCCCCGCGTCCACCCTTACAATTCGAAAGAATTCTTGTCTTATCAAAGAGGCAAGTTTGTTGACGATATGCAACCAGCCTATCAAATAACAACGTCGCATAAGGTCAAAAGAGCAACACGCTGTCTTAAAAGACCCTTTTGTGATTTTCTAAGTTCGAAAAGTGAAAGGAATGTTCTGAGGGAAGTTGGGGAAGGGGGTTATCTCTAATCTGTCAACGCATTTTCCGGGATGTTAGTAGGTAGTGAGTGTATAAACAGGACATTATGGAGGGGAGGGGGGAAGTGCCAAAGGGAAAGAGTCATCGGAATTCAGATTATTGGAAATATTCCACCCACCCCTCTTAGAATTCTATTTTTTGATCAGTGTTATAATTTCAACATGCTTTCTGATTTACATTATTTTTTTAAGTTAAAGCATTTAAAAAAATTAAATTTACAAATTTTAAACAAACAAAACTACACAACTTTTAAGAGTTTACTGGTGTTATAGTCTCTCTTCACCTTATCATGATAGCATTTTAGTTTTGTTAAAGTTAAACAGTTTTCAAAATCAGATAATATTTTATTTCTTTTTATGTCACATATATCTTACTTTTTGCATTACGACTTTTTTCAGTTTTTAATTTTGTTCAAAAATTTTTGAACAAAATTTTAACGGTTTTAATGATTTTAACGTTAAAAGAAGTCTCAATATTACTAATGCATATTTAGTCAGAAAAAAAAAATCTGGAAATATAACCAATAGAATGCTATTGAGAAGTGTTAGGACCAGGGCCGGATTAAGCGCATCCGGGGCCCTAGGTCATTCAAATTTTCGGGGCCTTTCGATTAAGTTGTTTTTTTCGTATATTTTTTATTTATTCAAATATAAAAGTATTTACATATCTTTTCATTTAAGAAAAAATATTTAAAATAAAAATAAATAATGATAAATTAAATTTTACTTTATTTTGTTTAAATTAGAACTAAAAAATAATCATAACATTTTGAAAATATTCTAATATATGTTTGAAATAGATTTTTTTTTTTTAAATCATTGTTTTTCTTAATTTTTTTAAAATTCATTTTCAAAAAATTCATTTTAAGGGGACCCCTAATCATTGGGGGCCCCAGGCCATGGCCTAGTCAGGCCTAATGTGTAATCCAGCACTGGTTAGGACCTAAACATGCTTATAAATTTACAGATATTTATTTCTATTCAAGAAAATTAAGGATTTCAATTTTTTAACTTCGAATCAGTTTTGTAACTTTTAAAAATTTTGCGAGAGTTCTTTAAGAATATTTTTCCCCCATCTTCTTCGCGAAGTTTTAATTTCCGTTGAAAGTGAAATAAATATTTTCCAAAAAAAAAAAATAAGATATCATTTGTTTATTCTTATTTTTAAGACATGAGCTACATTATAAGTTTTTTTTAGAATGTTAAAAAAAAGAAAAAACCCACATTAAAATTAGCTTTGTTCAGTTACTTAGATTAAATTTTAGAACCAAACAAATTTAAATGCAAATAGATATATGAACAAAAGAAATCGATTCAGAAGTTATATGATTTTTTACATCCTTCTAAGCTTGCATTTACTTCAAGTTAAAGATTAGCGTAGAAAAAGGAAAGCCCCCCAACCCCCACCCTAGTTTCTTGCCAAAGAGGTCATTGAATCAGTGAATAAGAATAGAAAAACTTTGAATTAACTTTTATTTTTTGAATGAAATAAAAATTTTTATTAGTTAGGTTTTTAGCTTAAAACATTTCATTAAAAAATATAATATGATTTTTAGCTATGATATATTTTTTAAGTTATAGATTATTACAATTAAAATATCTATATTAAAAATATACGATTATTTTCTTCGAAATAATAATTTTCCACCTTATTAATTTTCTCTTAAATTACATGAGCAGATCCAGGATGGCTCAGTGTTTAAGAGTCATTTAATGTGAAGGTTCGATTCGGGGGAGAGCTAGAAGCTCACCCAGCTTTAGATCAATAATTTTCAGTGAGCCGTGATGGCTCAGGGGATAGAGAGCGTTCACCTTCCAATGAGGTGAACCGGTTAAAATTCCAGCAATGGCTGGTCGATACGAATTCCGCAACCGGCTGGCACCGATCACAGTGCCGACGTAAAATATCCTCAGTAGTAGACGGATCGTGCTTTAGAATCCCCTTGCCGTCAGGCTGACCGTGGCTAGTTTTCGTAGTTTTCCTCTCCATGTGACGCAAATGCTGGTTAGTTACATTAAAAAGTCCAGCACGAAGGTAATTTCTCCCAATACTTGAGTCAGGAGTCCCCTTGTCTCCTGGATTGGGTTCAAAATTACCACGCTACGGAGTTGGACATTAGTCGTCAAGTCAAAAAAAAAAAAAAAAAAAAAAAAAAAAAAAAAAAAAAAATTGGATCGACTGTTTAACGACGGTTATAAAATAAAATAGTTTATAGCCTTGTCTGCTAAAGTAAAGGCGATCGGTGAGCAATTTTTACCACTTTCGTGCAGTTGGTCATGAAATTGCGGTGACTTCATCTCCGTGACAATGTGCTGATGCTGAAACGCTATGACATAAAGAGAAATTTAAGTTAATGTTTCAAATTTTTTTTTAAATTTTACTCTTTTCCCCTTCAATAATTACTCACCTCTTTCCATAGTCTTTAATCAAAGAATTTTCCCTGGACATGAACGTTTGTGCAAAGTAACCGAATTCAAATGACTGAAATAATTTAAATGTATGCACATTTCAATAAGAAAACGTTTTGCCGGCCAGGTGACTGAGCGGTTAACGTGCTTGATTGCAACGGTTGCGGGTTCGAATCCAGCTCAGGGCATGGATGTTTCTCCGTGTGTTGTACTCTGTTGTGTGATGTATGAATGTGACTGACGGGTATCTGTGACGTAGATAATATTACTCGTCTCCTTGACTTTTTTTTTTCTTTGCTGGGTTGCAGGGTTATTTAAATTAACTTTCAGCTAAAATTAAATTGATTAAGTTATTGTTAATTTGAAAGAATGAGTTAAATTGTAAACATTACAAGTATACTAATACTGGATGGTGAGCTTTATTAAACTTAGACTTAAAAAGTAAATTTGAAGTAATAACCCGAAAGCTTTATGACGAATATCAACCCCTAGCACCACATGTGTTTAACTTTAAACAGTTCTTCATCCATAATAAAACAATTTTAATAATATACTATAAATTTGGTTACAAAAGATTTTTTACAAAGGTGATAATAGCTAACTATGAGATTGTGGGTGTTTTTGTTAATTTTCCTTTATGGATGGTTGACTGAATGTAAACAATAAGAAGCTTCCTAACACCGGAAGAAATTTAGAAGACTTCCGGTGTATCCCTCCGCTTATGTTAAGCTTACGAGGCGATGTGTGAACAGACTTAATATTCTTGGAAGTTTTATCATTGGTATTTGTGTTTAAATTTACGCAAAATTTTACCATTCATAAGAGTTTTCTGGAACTTCCAACAGGTAGTGAGCCTTAAACAAATTTAACAAAACTAATAGATATAGTTTGCCCTGTTTTGAGTGTTATCCCTATATTATTTGTGCAAAAGAACGCATATTTTGGGTAAGCAAACTTGCGGAGATACATTTGTTGTTTGTTTCGTTCAAAGTTAGATTGAAAGAAAGCCTTATATTGAAAACACTACAAGTATAATGAAATTGTATGCTTAGGTGGCAAAATCAGTCGAAAGTAGTAGCTCGGAAGTGTTACGATGAGCGCCATCTGCACTCAGCTTTACACGCTCAACCATCCATACAATGCCTTCAGGAATTGCAATTTAAAATATTCACTTTTTCATGCAATATGACAAACATTTAAATGTATTATATTTTTGTTGAGCTTATTTTGGAAGGGCACTAAATTTTGGATCAAGCTGTGTTTTCTAACTGAGCTGTTCTACACTACTTATGTGTTTAATCTTAATAGCATAGTATTTTGAAAAATAACATTAGACACGGTTCCCAGCAGATAGTGTTGAATTGGGAGGGGAAAAAGGCCGGTTTATTCCAACACCTCCTAAAATAAGGAAGGCCT